>NC_142811.1:34576039-34840283 GCF_049724085.1 Artemia sp. Qi Xiang Cuo
GATCTTTAGTGTCAGGAATTATAAATGACATCACTTGTTATCTTGGAATTATGCGGGAGTCTAAAGAGATAGAAATTCTATTTTTAAATACGGCTTCACGGAGCTTTAAGTCGGAGAGATAAATTAATATTCTAACGAAACTTTAATAGTTTAGCTAGGAAAATTTATGAGATGAAGAGATTAACGTAGGAAAGGGTTTCCTAGAAATTTGAAATGTGAAAGCACAGAGTTGCCAAAAAACAAAAGGAACACACAGAAATTACTTTTAGGGGATTATTTGGGCGAAACCGTTTTAGACAGCTTATGGAATTATTTCCGCGAAACAGTTAGAGACATTCTAAAAGATGATTATAGAAGAGAATTTGAGGGTAAAACTCTGTGGTCGTTATAATACACAAGTTGTATTTTAACAGTGTTGTGAGGTCCCCTACCCCAACTCCAAAGGGCCCCGATCCCCCTACCCCAACCCCAAAGGGTTCCAATCCCCATACCCCAATCCAGAAGGAACCCCCGGTCCCCAAAGGTTCCCAGGGCTCCCAAAGGGCCCCCGGTCTCCCAAAGGCCCTCACCCGGTCCCCAAAGCCCCAAAGGGCCCCGATCCCCCTACCCCGATCCTCAAAGGTCCCCCAGGCTCCCAATGGTCCACCGGACCCCCAAAGGCCCTCCCCGGGTCCTCAAAGGTCCCCCAGGCTCCCAATGGGCCACCGGACCCCCAAAGAGCCCCTCCCCTCCTTTGGTCCCCAAAGGGCCCCCCTCACTCTCCCTCCATCTCCCTCCCCCTCCTTCCCATCCCCTCCCCCTCACCTCCCCTCCCACCCATCCCCTCCCCCTCCCCTCCCTCCCCTCCTCCCCTCCCCTTCCCTTCCCCATTTTTTAATATTTTTTGTGCATTGAGACACAGAACGACCCTCCCCCCGCCCCCCCCCCCAAAAAAAAGGTCCCCCGACACCCCAAAGGCCTGATTTTTCAAACTTCATTTTGAATTTCTTTCGTTGAAATGCAAGAGTTGGAATATTTCAGTAGTGTTTGGTAGTGGTTTACCTTGTCACAGTTACATTTTCTTGATTTTTCAAAGTTCATTTTGAATTTCTTTCATTGAAATGCAAGAGTTGGAATATTTCAGTAGTGTTTGGTTGTGGTTTAACTTGTCACAGTTACATTTTCTTGATTTTTCAAAGTTCATTTTGAATTTCTTTCTTTGAAATGCAAGAGTTGGAATATTTCAGCAGTGTTTGGTTATGGTTTACCTTGTCACAGTTACATTCTCTTAATTTTTCAAAGTTCATTTTGAATTTCTTTCATTGAAATGTAAGATTTAGAAAATTTAGTAGTGTTTGGTTGTGGTTTACCTTGTCACAGTTGCATTCTCTTGATTTTTAAAAGTTCCTTTTGGATTTCTTTCATTGAAATGCAAGAGTTGGACTATTTCAGTAGTGTTTGGTTGTGGTTTACCTTGTCACAGTTACATTTTCTTGATTTTTCAAAGTTCATTTTGAATTTCTTTCGTTGAAATGCAAGAGTTGGAATATTTCAGTAGTGTTTGGTTGTGGTTTACCTTGTCACAGTTACATTTTCTTGATTTTTCAAAGTTCATTTTGAATTTCTTTCGTTGAAATGCAAGAGTTGGAATATTTCAGTAGTGTTTGGTTATGGTTTACCTCGTCAATATTACAACTTCTCGATTTTTAAATGTGCAAATTTTTGGTATTTCGTTGAAATGCACGTGTATTTCGTTGTCAGGCGTGGGTGGTGGTTTATTTCCTAGTATCAGGTACATTTTCAAGTGTTGTCTATGTTCTTTATGTTGTTATTTCGTTTAATTACTAGAGATTGAATAGTTCAGTGGTGTTTGGTTATGGTTTACCTTGTCATAGCTACAATTTTATGATTTTTCAAATTTAACATATAATATAATTATTTGAAATGAAAGATTTGGAATATTTAAGAAGTGTTTTGGTGTGGTTTAACGTGTAACAGTTACATTTTCATGATTTTTCAAAGTTCATTTTGAATTTCTTTCTTTGAAATGCAAGAGTTGAACTATTTCAGTAGTGTATGGTTGTTGTTTACCCTGTCACAGTTACATTTTCTTGATTTTTCAAAGTTTATTTTGAATTTCTTTCGTTGAAATGCAAGAGTTGGAATATTTCAGTAGTGTTTGGTCGTGGTTTACCTTGTCACAGTTACATTTTCTTGATTTTTCAAAGTTCATTTTGAATTTCTTTCTTTGAAATGCAAGAGTTGGAATTTTTCAGTAGCGTTTGGTTATGGTTTACCTTGTCACAGTTACATTTTCTTGATTTTTAAAAGTTCATTTTGAATTTCTTCCGTTGAAATGTAAGAGTTGGAATATTTCAGTAGTGTTTGGTTATGTTTTACCTTGTCACAGTTACATTTTCTTGATTTTTCAAAGTTCATTTTGAATTTCTTCCGTTGAAATGTAAGAGTTGGAATATTTCAGTAGTGTTTGGTTGTGGTTTACCTTGTCACAGTTACATTTTCTTGATTTTTCAAAGTTCATTTTGAATTTCTTTCGTTGAAATGCAAGAGTTGGAATATTTCAGTAGTGTTTGGTTGTGGTTTACCTTGTCACAGTTACATTTTCTTGATTTTTCTAATTTCATTTTGAATTTCTTTCATTGAAATGCAAGAGTTGGAATATTTCAGTAGTGTCTGGTTATGGTATACCTTGTCACAGTTGCATTTTCTTGATTTTTCAAAGTTCATTTTGAATTTCTTTCGTTGAAATGCAATATGTTGGAATATTTCAGAAGTGTTTTGTTGTGGTTTACATTGTCACAGTTACATTTTCTTGATTTTTCAAAGTTCATTTTGAATTTCTTTCGTTGAAATGCAAGAGTTGGAATATTTCAGTAGTGTTTGGTCGTGATTTACCTTGTCACAGTTACAATTTCGTGATTTTTCAAAGTTCATTTTGATTTTCTTTAGTTGAAATGCTAGAGTTGGACTATTTCAGTAGTGTTTGTTTGTGGTTTACCTTGTCAAAGTTACATTTTGTAGATTTTTCAAAGATCATTTAGAATTTATTTCATTGAAATGAAAGAGTTGGAATATTTCAGTAGTGTTTGGTTGTGGTTTACCTTGTCACAGTTACATTTTCTTGATTTTTCAAAGTTCATTTTGAATTTCTTTCGTTGAAATGCAAGAGTTGGAATATTTCAGTAGTGTTTGGTTTTGGTATACCTTGTCACAGTTACATTTTCTTGATTTTTCACAACTCATTTTGAATTTCATTCGTTGAAATGCAAGAGTTGGAATATTTCAGTAGTGTTTGGTTGTGGTTTACCTTGTCACAGTTACATTTTCTTGATTTTTCAAAGTTCATTTTGAATTTCTTTCGTTGAAATGCAAGAGTTGGAATATTTCAGTAGTGTTTGGTTGTGGTTTACCTTGTCACAGTTACATTTTCTTGATTTTTCAAAGTTCATTTTGAATTTCTTTCGTTGAAATGCAAGAGTTGGAATATTTCAGTAGTGTTTGGTTATGGTTTACCTTGTCACAGTTACATTTTCTTGATTTTTCAAAGTTCATTTTGAATTTCTTTCGTTGAAATGCAAGAGTTGGAATATTTCAGTAGTGTTTGGTTGTGGTTTACCTTATCACAGTTACATTTTCTTGATTTTTCAAAGTTAATTTTGAATTTCTTTCCTTGAAATGCAAGAGTTGGAAGATTTCAGTAGTTTGTGGTTGTGGTTTACATTGCTAAAGTTACATTTTCGTAAACCATGTCACAGTTTAATTTTCGTGCTTTTTTCAAGTTAATTTTGAACTTTTTTCGTTGAAATTAAAGACTTGGTATATTTAAGTAGTGTTGGGTTGTGGTTTACAATGTTAAAGTTACATTTTCCTGATTTTTTCAAAGTTCATTTTGAATTTCTTTCATTGAAATGCAAGAGTTGGAATATTTCAGTAGTGTGTGGTTGTGGTTTACCTTGTCACAGTTACATTTTCTTGATTTTTCAAAGTTCATTTTGAATTTCTTTCATTGAAATGCAAGAGTTGGAATATTTCAGTAGTGTTTGGTTGTGGTTTACCTTGTCACAGTTACATTTTCTTGATTTTTCAAAGTTCATTTTGAATTTCTTTCGTTGAAATGCAAGAGTTGGAATATTTCAGTAGTGTATGGTTATGGTATACCTTGTCACAGTTACATTTTCGTGATTTTTCAATGTTCATTTTGAATTTCTTTCGTTGAAATGCAAGAGTTGGAATATTTCAGTAGTGTTTGGTTGTGGTTTACCTTGTCACAGTTACATTTTCTTGATTTTTCAAAGTTCATTTTGAATTTCTTTCGTTGAAATGCAAGAGTTGGAATATTTCAGTAGTGTTTGGTTTTGGTTTACCTTGTCACAGTTACATTTTCTCGATTTTTCAAAGTTCATTTTGAATTTCATTCCTTGAAATGCAAGAGTTGGAATATTTCAGTAGTGCTTGGTTGTGGTATACCTTGTCACAGTTACATTTTCATGATTTTTCAAAGTTTATTGTGATTTTCTTTCGCTGCAATTCGAGAGGTGGAATATTTATGGAGTGTTTGGTGGTGGTGTTCATTGTCACAGTTACATTTTCTAGATGTGTCAAAGTTCATTGTGAATTTCTTTCATTGAAATGTAAGAGTTTGAATATTTCATTAGCGTTTGATCAGGGTTTACCTTATCACAGTTACATATTCTTGATTTTACAAAGTTCATTTTGAATTTATTTCACTGACATGAAAGAGATTGAATATTTCAGGAGCGGTCGTTTATGGTTTAACTTATCACACTTATATATTCTTGATTTTTCAAAGTGCATTTGAATTTTTTTCATCGAAATGCAAGAGTTGGAATACTTCAGTAGGGTTTGGTCGTGATTTACCTTGTCACAGTTACAGTTTCTTGATTTTTCAAAGTTCATTTTGAATTTCTTTCGTTGAAATGCAAGAGTTGGAATATTTCAGTAGTGTTTGGTTGTGGTTTACCTTGTCACAGTTACATTTTCTTGATTTTTCAAAGTTCATTTTGAATTTCTTTCGTTGAAATGCAAGAGTTGGAATATTTCAGTAGTGTTTGGTTGTGGTTTACCTTGTCACAGTTACATTTTCTTGATTTTTCAAAGTTCATTTTGAATTTCTTTCGTTGAAATGCAAGAGTTGGAATATTTCAGTAGTGTTTGGTTGTGGTTTACCTTGTCACAGTTACATTTTCTTGATTTTTCAAAGTTCATTTTGAATTTCTTTCGTTGAAATGCAAGAGTTGGAATATTTCAGTAGTGTTTGGTTGTGGTTTACCTTGTCACAGTTACATTTTCTTGATTTTTCAAAGTTCATTTTGAATTTCTTTCGTTGAAATGCAAGAGTTGGAATATTTCAGTAGTGTTTGGTTGTGGTTTACCTTGTCACAGTTACATTTTCTTGATTTTTCAAAGTTCATTTTGAATTTCTTTCGTTGAAATGCAAGAGTTGGAATATTTCAGTAGTGTTTGGTTGTGGTTTACCTTGTCACAGTTACATTTTCTTGATTTTTCAAAGTTCATTTTGAATTTCTTTCGTTGAAATGCAAGAGTTGGAATATTTCAGTAGTGTTTGGTTGTGGTTTACCTTGTCACAGTTACATTTTCTTGATTTTTCAAAGTTCATTTTGAATTTCTTTCAATGAAATGCAAGAGTTGGAATATTTCAGAAGTGTTTGTTTATTTTTTACCTTGTCACAGTTACAGTTTCTTTATTTTTCTATGTTCTTTTAGATTTTATTTCGTTGTATTGCAAGAGTTGGAATATTTCAGTAGTGTTTGGTTGTGGTTTACCTTGTCACAGTTAAATTTTCTTGATTGTTCAAAGTTCATTTAGAATTTCATTCATTGAAATGCAAGAGATGGACTATTTCAGTAGTGTTTTGTTAGGGTTTACACTGTCAAAGTTACATTTTTTTGATTTTCCAAAGTTTATTTTGAATTTCTTACATTGAAATGCAAGAGTTGGAATATTTCACTAGTGGTTGCGTGTAGTTTACCCTGTCACAGTTACATTTTCTTGATTTTTCAAAGTTCATTTTGGATTTCTTTCGTTGAAATGCAAAAGATGGAATATTTCAGAACCGGTTTCACGTGGGTTAACTTGTCACAGTCACATTTTCTTGATTTTTCAAAGTTCATTTTGAATTTCTTTCGTTGAAATGCAAGAGTTGGAATATTTCATTAGTGTATGGTTATAGTATACCTTGTCAAAGTTACATTTTCTTGATTTTTCAATGTTCATTTTGAATTTCTTTCGTTGAAATGCAAGAGTTGGAATATTTCAGTAGTGTTTGGTTGTGGTTTACCTTGTCACAGTTATATTTTCTTGATTTTTCAAAGTTCATTTTGAATTTCTTTCGTTGAAATGCAAGAGTTGGAATATTTCAGTAGTGTTTGGTTGTGGTTTACCTTGTCACAGTTACATTTTCTTTATTTTTCAAAGTTCATTTTGAATTTCATTCCTTGAAATGCAAGAGTTTTACTATTTCTGTATTTGTTTGTTGTGGTTTACATTGTCATAGTTAAATTTTCTTGATTTTTCAAAGTTCATTTTGAATTTCTTTAGTTGAAATGCAAGAGTTGGAATATTTCAGCAGTGTTTGGTTGTGGTTTACCTTGTCAAAGTTACATTTTCTTGAGTTTTCAAAGTTCATTTTGAATTTCTTTCGTTGAAATACAAGAGTTGGAATATTTCAGTAGTGTTTGGTCGTGGTTTACCTTGTCACAGTTACATTTTCTTGATTTTTCAAAGTTGATTTTGAATTTCTTTCGTTGAAATGCAAGAGTTGGAATATTTCAGTAGCGTTTGGCTGTGGTTTACCTTGTCACAGTTACATTTTCTTGATTTTTCAAAGTTCATTTTGAATTTCTTCCGTTGAAATGCAAGAGTTGGAATATTTCAGTAGTGTTTGGTTGTGGTTTACCTTGTCACAGTTACATTTTCTTGATTTTTCAAAGTTCATTTTGAATTTCTTTCGTTGAAATGCAAGATTTGGAATATTTCAGTAGTGTTTGGTTGTGGTTTACCTTGTCACAGTTACATTTTCTTGATTTTTCAAAGTTCATTTTGAATTTCTTTCGATGAAAAGCAAGAGGTGGAATATTTCAGTAGTGTTTGCTTGTGGTTTACCTTGTCACAGTTACATTTTCTTGATTTTTCAAAGTTCATTTTGAATTTATTTCGTTGAAATGAAAGAGTTGGAATATTTCAGTAGTGTTTGGTTGTGGTTTACCTTGTCACAGTTAAATTTTCTTGATTTTTCAAAGTTCATTTTGAATTTCTTTCATTGAAATGAAATATGTTGGAATATTTCATAACAGTTGGCTTCTGGCTTACAATGTCACAGTTACATTTTATTTTTTTTTAAAAGTTCATTTTGAATTTCTTTCTTTTAAATGCAAGAGTTGGAATATTTCAGTAGTGTTTGGTCGTGGTTTACCTTGTCACAGTTACATTTTCTTGATTTTTAAAAGTTCATTTTGAATTTCTTTCGTTGAAATGCAAGAGTTGGAATATTTCAGTAGTGTTTGGTTGTGGTTTACCTTGTCACAGTTACATTTTCTTGATTTTTCAAAGTTCATTTTGGATTTCTTTCATTGAAATGCAAGAGTTGGAATATTTCAGAAGTGTTTTGTTGTGGTTTACCTTGTCACAGTTACATTTTCTTGATTTTTCAAAGTTCATTTTGAATTTCTATCGATGAAATGCAAGAGTTGGAATATATCAGTAGTGTATGGTTGTGGTTTACCTTGTCACAGTTTCATTTTCTTGATTTTTCAATGTTCATTTTGAATTTCTTTCGTTGAAATGCAAGAGTTGGAATATTTCAGTAGTGTTTGGTTGTGGTTTACCTTGTCACAGTTACATTTTCTTGATTTTTCAAAGTTCATTTTGAATTTCTTTCGTTGAAATGCAAGAGTTGGAATATTTCAGTAGTGTTTGGTTGTGGATTACCTTGTCACAGTTACATTTTCTTGATTTTTCAAATTTCATTTTGAATTTCATTCGTTGAAATGCAAGAGTTGGAATATTTCAATAGTGTTTGGTTGTGGTATACCTTGTCACAGTTACATATTCTTGATTTTTAAAAGTTCATTTTGAATTTCTTTCGTTGAAATGCAAGAGTTGGAATATTTCAGCAGTGTTTGGTTGTGGTTTACATTGTCACAGTTACATTTTCATAATTTTTCAAAGTTCATTTTGAATTTCTTTCGTTGAAATGCAAGAGTTGGAATATTTCAGTAGTGTTTGTTCGTGGTTTACCTTGTCACAGTTACATTTTCTTGATTTTTCAAAGTTCATTTTTAATTTCTTTCGATGAAATGCAAGAGTTGGAATATTTCAGTAGAGTTTGGTTGTGGTTTAACTTGTCACAGTTACATTTTCTTGATTTTTCAAAGTTCATTTTGAATTTCTTTCGTTGAAATGCAAGAGTTGGAATATTTCAGTAGTGTTTGGTTGTGGTTTGCCTTGTCAAAGTTACATTTTCTTTATTTTTCAAAATTTATTTTGAATTTCTTTGGTTGAAATGCAAGAGTTTGAATATTTCAGTAGTTTTGTTGTTTACCTTGTCACTGTTACATTCTCTTGATTTTTCAAAGGTCTTTTTGAATGTCTTTCGTTGAAATGCAAGAGTTGGAATATGTCAGTAATTTTTGGTTTTGGTTTACATTGTCACAGTTACATTTTCTTGATTTTTTGAAAGTTCATTTTAATTTCTTTCATTTGACATGCAAGAGTTGTAATATTTAAGTAGTGTATTGTTATGGTTTACCTTTTCAAAGTTAAATTTTA
This sequence comes from Artemia sp. Qi Xiang Cuo, assembly GCF_049724085.1. Taxonomy (NCBI): domain Eukaryota; kingdom Metazoa; phylum Arthropoda; class Branchiopoda; order Anostraca; family Artemiidae; genus Artemia; species Artemia sp. Qi Xiang Cuo. The sequence continues at coordinate 34,584,849 of NC_142811.1, forward strand.
TTGATTTTTAAAAGTTCATTTTGAATTTCTTTCGTTGAAATGCAAGAGTTGGATTATTTCAGAAGTGTTTGGTTGTGGTGTACCTTGTCAGAGTCACATTTTCTTGATTTTTCAAAGTTCATTTTGAATTTCTTTCGTTGAAATGCAAGAGTTGGAATATTTCAGTAGTGTTTGGTCGTGGTTTACCTTGTCACATTTACATTTTCATGATTTTTCAAAGTTCATTTTGAATTTCTGTCTTTGAAATGCAAGAGTTGAACTATTTCAGTAGTGTTTGGTGGTGGTTTACCTTGTCCCATTTACATTGTCATGAATTTTCACTTTTCAGTTTGAATGTACGTAGATGAGCTTCGAGAGTTGGAATATTTCATTCGTTTGGGCTCAGGGTTTCCCTTGTCACTTTTACCTTTTAATTATTTCACATATTTTATGTGAATTTATTTAATTGATATTCCCTAGTTGAACAGAGTAAGTATTGGTATCTCTGTGGTTTACATTTACGAGTCACATTTTCTTGAATTTTCAAAGTTAATTTTGAATTTATTTCTTTGAAATGCAAGAGAAGGAATATTTCAGTAGTGTTTGGTTATGGTTTACCGTGTCACAGTTACATTTTCTTGATTTTTCAAATTCATTTTGAATTTCTATCGTTGAAATGCAAGAGTTGGAATATTTCAGTAGTGTTTGGTTGACGTTTACCATGTCACAGTTACATTTTCTTGATTTTTCAAACTTCATTTTTAATTTCTTTCGTTGAAATACAAGAGTTGGAATATTTCAGTAGTGTTTGGTTGTGGTTTACCTTTTCACAGTTACATTTTCTTGATTTTTCAAAGTTCATTTTGAATTTCTTTTGTTGAAATGCAAGAGTTGGAATATTTCACTATTGTTTGGTTGTGGTTTACCTTGTACACACATGTATACACATATACACACATGTGCTTATCATGAGTGCTCATGATAAGTTAACCTAACCTTTTCCGGTAAGTATGGTTAGGTTAGACTAGATTAAGCTAGGTTAGATTAGACTAGGTTAGGTTAGCCTAAGTACGCTTCACTTAAGTTAGCTTAGGTTAGGTGAGAGACATGCGAAAAGTTAGGTGTATGATTAGGTTAGGTTAGGTTAGATTAAGTTAGGTTAGGTTAAGTTAGGTTAGGCTAGGTTAGCCTACGTACGCGCGCGTACGTAGGCTAACCTAGCCTAACCTAACTTAACCTAACCTAACTTAATCTAACCTAACCTAACCTACTCATACACCTAACTTTTCACATGTCTCTCACCTAACCTAAGCTAACCTAAGTGAAGCGTACGTAGGCTAACCTAACCTAGTCTAATCTAACCTAACTTAATCTAGTCTAACCTAACCATACTCACCGGAAAAGGTTAGGTTAACTTATCATGATCACTCATGATAAGCACATGTGTGTACATGTGTGTACATGTGTATACATGTGACAAGGTAAACCACAACCAAACACTACTGAAATATTCAAACTCTTGCATTTCATCGATAGAAATTCTAAATGATCTTTTAAAAATCACGAATATGTAACTTTGACTTGGTAAACCACAAACAGACACTACTGAATTATTCCAACTCTTGCATTTCAACGAAAGAAATTCAAAATGAAGTTTGAAAAATCAAGAAAATGTAACTGTGACATGGTAAACGACAACAAAACACAACTGAAATATTCCAACTCTTTCATTTCAACGATAGAAATTCAAAATGAACTTTGAAAAATCAAGAAAATGTAACTGTGACAAGGTAAACCACAACTAAACACTACTGAAATATTTCAACTCTTGCATTTCAACGAAAGAAATTCAAAATGAACTTTGAAAAATCAAGAAAATCTAACTGTGACAAGGTAAACCACAACCAAACACTACTGAAATATTCCAACTCTTGCATTTCAACGAAAGAAATTCAAAATGAACTTTGAAAAATCAAGAAAATGTAACTGTGACAAGGTAAACCACAACCAAACACTACTGAAATATTCCAACTCTTGCATTTCAACGAAAGAAATTCAAAATGAACTTTGAAAAATCAAGAAAATGTAACTGTGACAAGGTAAACCACAACCAAACACTACTGAAATATTCCAACTCTTGCATTTCAACGAAAGAAATTCAAAATGAACTTTGAAAAATCAAGAAAATGTAACTGTGACAAGGTAAACCACAACCAAACACTACTGAAATATTCCAACTCTTGCATTTCAACGAAAGAAATTCAAAATGAACTTTGAAAAATCAAGAAAATGTAACTGTGACAAGGTAAACCACAACCAAACACTACTGAAATATTCCAACTCTTGCATTTCAACGAAAGAAATTCAAAATGAACTTTGAAAAATCAAGAAAATGTAACTGTGACAAGGTAAATCACAACCAAACACTACTGAAATATTCCAACTCTTGCATTTCAACGAAAGAAATTCAAAATGAACATTGAAAAATCAAGAAAATGTAACTGTGACAAGGTAAACCAAAACCAAACACTACTGAAATATAAAAACTATTCAAATTCAGCGAAATAAATTCAAATGAACTTTGAAAAATCGAGAAAATGTAACTGTGAAAAGGTAAACCATAACCAAACACCACTGAAATATTCCAACTCTTGCATTTCAACGAAAGAAATTCAAAATGAGCTTTGAAAAATCAGTAAAATTTAACTTTAACAAGGTAAAAAATAACCAAACACAAATGAAATATTACAACTCTTGCATTTCAAAGAAAGTAATTAAAAATGAAATTTTAAAAATCAAGAAAATGTAACTGTGACAAGGTAAACCACAACCAAACACTACTGAAATAATCCAACTCTTGAATTTCAACAAATTAAAATAAACATGAAAATTTAAATAAAAAGAATCATTATCATATAAAATGAAAACAAAAAAAACACCATACTTAAATATTCCAAATCTTTCATATCAACGAAAGAAGTTCAAAATGAACTTTGAAAAATCAATAAAATGTAACTGTGACAAGGTAAACCATAACCAAACACTACTGAAATATTCCAACTCTTGCATTTCAACGAAAGAAATTCAAATTAACTTTGAAAAATCAAGAAAATTTAACTTTGACAAGGTAAACCACAACCAAACACTACCGAAATATTCCAACTCTTGCATCTCAACATAAGAAATTCAAAATGAACTTTGAAAAATCATGAAAATGTAACTGTGATAAGGTAAACCACAACCAAACACTACTGAAATATTCCAACTCTAGATAAGAAACGAAAGAAAAACGACAGTAAATTTGAAAAATAAAGAAAATGTAACTGTGACAAGTTAAAACAAAACCAAAAACTCCTCAAATATTCCAAATCTTGAATTTCAAAGAAAGAAATTAAAAATGAGCTTTTAAAAATCAAGAAAATTTAACTGTGACAAGGTAAACCACAATCAAACACTACTGAAATATTCCAACTCTATCATTTCAACTATAGAAATTCAAAATGAACTGTGAAAAATCATGAAAATGTACCTGTGACAAGGTAAACTACAACCAAACACTACTGAAATAGTTCAACTCTTGCATTTCAACGAAAAAAATTCTAAATGAACATTGAAAAATAAAGAAAATGTAACTGTGACAAGTTAAAACACGACCAAACACTACTGAAATATTCAAACTCTTGCATTTCAACTAATGAAATTAAAATGAACTTTGAAAAATCAAGAAAATGTAACTGTGACAAGGTAAACCACAAGCAAACACTACTGAAATATTCCAACTCTTGCATTTCAAAGAAAGAAATTCAAAATGAACTTTGAAAAATCATGAAATTGTAACTGTGACAAGGTAAACCACAAACAAACACTACTGAAATATTCCAACTCTTGCATTTCAATGAAAGAAATTCAAAATGAACTTTGAAAAATCATGAAAATGTAACTGTGACAAGGTTTAAGAAAATGTAACTGTGACAAGGTAAACCACAACCAAACACTACTGAAATATTCCAACTCTTGCATTTTAAGGAAAGAAATTCAAAATGAACTTTGAAAAATCAAGAAAATGTAACTGTGATAAGGTAAACCACAACCAAACACTACTGAAATATTCCAACTCTTGCATTTCAACGAAAGAAATTCAAAATGAACTTTGAAAAATCAAGAAAATGTAACTGTGACAAGGTAAACCACAACCAAACACTACTGAAATATTCCAACTCTTGCATTTCAACGAAAGAAATTCAAAATGAACTTTGAAAAATCAAGAAAATGTAACTGTGACAAGGTAAACCACAACCAAACACTACTGAAATATTCCAACTCTTGCATTTCAATGAAAGAAATTCAAAATGAACTTTGAAAAATCAAGAAAATGTAACTGTGACAAGGTAAACCACAACCAAACACTACTGAAATATTCCAACTCTTGCATTTCAATGAAAGAAATTCAAAATGAACTTTGAAAAATCAGGAAAATGTAACTGTGACAAGGTAAACCACAACCAAACACTACTGAAATATTCCAACTCTTGCATTTCAACGAAAGAAATTCAGGATGAACTTTTAAAAATCAAGAAAATGTAACTGTGACATGGTAAACCACAACCAAACACTACTGAAATATTCCAACTCTTGCATCTCAACGAAAGTAATTCAAAATGAACTTTGAAAATTCAAGAAAATGTAACTGTGACAAGGTAAACCACAACCAAACACTACTGAAATATTCCAACTCTTGCATTTCAACGAAAGAAATTCAAAATGAACTTTGAAAAATCAAGAAAATGAAACTGTGACAAGGTAAACCACAATCAACCACTACTGAAATATTCCAGCTATAGCATTTCAACGAAAGAAATTCAAAATGAACGTTGAAAAATCAAGAAAAAGTAACTTTGACATGTTAAACCACATCAAAACACTACTGAAATAGTCCATCTCTTGCATTTCAACTAAAGAAATTCAAAATGAACTTTTAAAAATCAATAAAAGGTAAGTGTGACAAGGTAAACCACAACCAAACACCACTGAAATAGTCCAATTCTTGCATTTTAACGAAAGAAATTCGAAATGAGCTTTGAAAAATAATGAAAATGTAACTGTGACAAGGTAAACCACAACCAAACACTACTGAAATATTCCAACTCTTGCATTTCAACGAAAGAAATTCAAAATGAACTTTGAAAAATCAAGAAAATGTAACTGTGACAAGGTAAACCATAACCAAACAATACTGAAATATTCCAACTCTTTCTTTTCAAGGAAATAAATACTCAATGAAATTTGAAAACTCACTACAATGTAAGTGTTTCTATGGAAACCACTACCAATCTCACCTGATATAATAAGACTCTTGACGTTCAGCGAAAGAAATTCAAATTGAAATTTTAAAAATCAAGAAAATGTAACTGTGACAAGGTATATCACAACCAAACACTAAAAAAATATTCAAACTCTTACATTTCAACGAAAGATATTCAAAATGAACTTTGAAAAAACATGAAAATGTAACTGTGACAAGGTAAACCACAACCAAACACTAATAAAATATTTCAGCTCTTACATTACAACGAAAGAAATTCAAAATGAACTTTGAAAAATCAACAAAATGTAACTGTGACAAGTTAAACCATAACCAAACACTACTGAAATATTCCAACTCTTGCATTTCAAAGAAAGAAATTCAAATGAACTTTGAAAAATAAAGAAAATGTAACTGCGACAAGGTAAACTACAACCAAACACTACTGAAATATTCCAACTCATGCATTTTAATGAAAGAAATTCAAAATGAACGTTGAAAAATCAAGAAAATGTAACTGTGACAAGGTAAACCACAACCAAACACTACTGAAATATTCCAACTCTTGCATTTCAACGAAAGAAATTCAAAATGAAGTTTGAAAAATCAGGCCTTTGGGGTGTCGGGGGACCTTTTTTTGGGGGGGGGGGGCCGGGGGGGGAGGGTCGTTCTGTGTCTCAATGCACAAAAAAATATTAAAAAATGGGGAAGGGAAGGGGAGGGGAGGAGGGGAGGGGAGGAGGGGAGGAGGGGGATGGGTGGGATGGGAGGGGAGGGGGAGGGGATGGGGAGGGGATGGGAAGGAGGGGGGAGATGGAGGGAGAGGGAGGGGGCCCTTTGGGGACCAAAGGGGGGGAGGGACTCGTTGGGGGTCCGGTGGCCCATTGGGAGCCTGGGGGACCGTTGATGACCCGGGGAGGGCCTGTGGGGGTCTGGGGGCCCATTGGGAGCCTGGGGAATCGTTGAGGATCGGGGGCGGGGGATCGGTGCCCTGTGGGGCTTTGGGGACGGGGTGAGGGCCTTTGGGAGTCCGGGGGCCCTTTGGGAGCCCTGGGAACCTTTGGGGACCGGGGGTTCCTTCTGGATTGGGGTATGGGGATTGGAACCCTTTGGGGTTGGGGTAGGGGAATCGGGGCCCTTTGGAGTTGGGGTAGGGGACCTCACAACACTGTTAAAATACAACTTGTGTATTATAACGACCACAGAGTTTTACCCTCAAATTCTCTTCTATAATCATCTTTTAGAATGTCTCTAACTGTTTCGCGGAAATAATTCCATAAGCTGTCTAAAACCGTTTCGCCCAAATAATCCCCTAAAAGTAATTTCTGTGTGTTGCTTTTGTTTTTTGGCATCACTGTACTTTCACATTTCAAATTTCTAGGAAACCCTTTCCTACGTTAATCTCTTCATCTCATAAATTTTCCTAGCTAAACTATTAAGGTTTCGTTAGAATATCAATTTATCTCTCCGACTTAAAGCTCAGTGAAGCCGTATTTAAAAATAGAATTTCTATCTCTTTAGACTCCCGCATAATTCCAAGATAACAAGTGATGTCATTTATAATTCCTGACACTAAAGATCAATGAAGCCCTATTTAAAAATAGAATATTAATTTTTCTCTCTGACCTAAAGAACGTTTATCCCTCAGACCTAAGATTAAAGAAACCATAATGTTTCTTAATTCCCCCTTCGTGAATCAATAATTTCCCCGCCGATTATGTAAATCAAGTTCTCAGGCTAGGTTCGCCTAAAGATCAAAGAAACCATAATGTTTCTTAATTCCCCCTTCGTGAATCAATAATTTCCCCGCCGATTATGTAAATCAAGTTCTCAGGTTAGGTTAGCCAAACAATCTCATAACATTCGCGTCAAGCATGTCCGTTCTCACTGACAACGAACAGACATAAAACAGGAACATAAATTGCTGTTGTCATCCATAAATGTGAGAAAGTTCCTGTTTTTCCATTCTCACTGACAAAAACCATAAAAACAGACATAAATGTGAGAAAGTTCCTGTTTTTTAAATTCTCACTGACAAAAACCATAAAACTTCCATAACCATCCGAGAAAAACATCAAATAAATCGAACAACACACATAACCATCCATGAAAACAGACATAAATGTGAGATAATTCATGGTTTTTCAAGTGAGAAAATTCCTGTTTTTTCATTCTCACTGACAAAGACCATAAACCACGTGGTACGTTCCGGAGTAGCACCCCCCTTACTACTGTAACCGACTAGGCGGCAATAAACTGCTGACCAGCGGTAGATCGAAGATTTTGAGAAGGGGGGCCAGCTGACTAGATTTTTGTTCACCAGATGAATTTGTTTAAATTCAAGTGCACTGTATAAAAAATAACTGCACCCAAGTCGAGAGGTGTAGCGAGCACAACCGCAAAATAGAATCAGGTATTGAAATTAGATAATTTGATTATTATTGCTAAAAAAAACTCAGTAGTGAGTTTCGAAAAGGGGAAGGGCCACACAATAGGATGGGCCATGTCCGCCCAAGAAAAGAGACAAATGAGACAAAAAAACAGCTTATATGGGCCTCTATTAGAAATTACCCTTAATTAGATAAACCCAAAGAAAAGTTCAGTGGTGGCACAGTGGGTAGATCTTATTTGGAACCTGGGTTCGATCCCAGCTTCGCAGTGCCAGGGATTGCATGGAAATTATGTGTTAGAATTATGTGTTTGGCGAGAATAAAACAAGAAGTAGAGATCCCAAAACATTTAACAAGAAAATATTCAACAAGAATATATTGCACTCGAATATTTTTTTTCCAGACTGTTCAAATGTAATTTTAAAATCTTTAGCTAATAAACAAATACACAAAAAAGCATATAAATGTTGTTTGAATAAGGGGCTGTGATTATTATCAACTAGCTCTTAACATATTGTCTTTTCATCATTGGACTGGCTATTTGTGAGCTCATTTGTCACTCTTCCAGTTAACGATATTGCTCGAACCTTAAATGGATCGCTGACTTCACCGTTCTTGAGCAATTTTGTCGGTGAGATTGTTTACAATATATAATCATTTTCTTTTTTAAGATTTTAATTTTCGAAAAAGATTTCTCATAAATGGTAAAAAAAAACGAGTTTCATTGTGACTTGTAAGCACTCTCGCCAGATTTTTTTTTTTTTAACAGAGAGAGAGCATATATTTGAATTAAGTAAAACAAAACATGTAATTTATATGAAAAGTATAGTGAAGTATAGAAAATAACTAAAACTTTAACATTTTGCGGAAGCAGACCTGATGACCCCCCTCCTCTCCCAACATGTATGCATGCCAGTTGAGTCGTGGCGGTTTCTGGCTGGGACTAAAAAAGCCTCGAGTGTAACTCAGTAAGCTAAAAATTTCATAAAGATGTTTATCTTGTCAGTAAGAATGTCAGTAATTGTGCTGTTATTTGAAAGTTGTTCACAGAAATTGCTCCAAAAACACCACAACGGACAAGAAAAGGGGGCCAAAAGTAGGCGGCATGTTGGGTTAAAAAAATACTAATCTACGAAATTTTCATAGACTTGATTGACCGATACTAATATAGATTTACTGTTTGGATTAACATTCTCAAGTGAGGTCGATGGTATCAAAAATGCAACAAAAATATGCCATCCGATCTTTCCCTTCCTATAAATGCGACATTTAATGATGCCCATCATACCAAATTGAAATGGCTGGTCGTCAGATTAACGAGACGGATTGACTTGTATGTTATGTGGCATAGAATGTAATCAGTGATTTTATTAAGAAGGGGGGTTTACTCTGGACACGGTCTTCTCTGCCATCAGTTTGACATGTTATGTGAGGCCCAAAAAGAGAAGTATTTGGGTGGGATCTCGTATTTAGGGAGTGTGGAGGGCATATTCGTTACAACTGTAAAAAAAGTGCCTAATATGATGACTATGGTGAAAATAATAAAAATCACGAGATTTGGTAAGTGGCCCAATTTGGCAATGCCTGACTTGCCTGACTAAATGCCTGACAAAGTCAGTGGCAATTTGGTAAGTGTTATCCTGTGCTTTTGGCTCTTCTTTCTGTACTTCAAAGCCTCGGCTTCTTCTTCTTCCATCCCTCTTTATCTGCAGCGTTAGCAATGAACTGGATATATATTTGTTTATTCCTTCTTAAGCAAAATCAAGTTTTGTTTTCTCTCGATTTTCTTTGATGATCAGATTTTTCGGTACTTATTAAGTTACCGGGCAACACGCGAGAAGTGAAGTTTCGCTAATACTAATGAAATAAAACGAAGTATGATAAGAATATAATAGTTTAGAAACAAATTAGGGCTATATATTTGCACATTAGGGGGATGGGGGGTAAAGAATAGCATATATTAGATACGTGACCTAACCTAACCTATGTAATTTTTTGGGCCCCTTCAAACCCAAAAAACTAAAGTTGAAATATTTTTCACGGAGTGAACAATACCTCACAAGGCAGCGGAAACCACTATACATTGGAGACTAACCGGTTATCTGATCTGATGTTCGCAATACAATTCTCGTGTGTTGCCCGGTAACAAAATAAGTACCGATTTTTCTTACTTCCTAAGATCTCTTACTTGATGGGTAAAAATCATAAGAAAGAATTATCCTTGCTGAAACGTGTAGAAAACATCCCAAAACTGTTCACTCTCAAAATAGCCAAGATTATCAATCATAGCCCTTACTTTCAGCACATTTTCACAAAAAAGAATTATTAGAAATCTTAACTATTCTTTTCCTTGACACGCAAGACAAAGTCAGGCTGTTTTTGTAGCGCATGTTTTGACACGCAAGACTAAGTCAGGCTGTTTTTGTAGCGCATCTTCTTAGACCTCGATCCTAATTAAGAAAGTAATGGCTTTGTCATAGACTATCCACGGTTAGTCAGAATTATCATCTGGGGGAAGGGATGTGAGTCATTTATGGAGGTGGCAACTGTAAAAATATAAAAGATCCCATAACTGACATAGCGGCAAGGTGAACCCGCTACTCGATTCATTTTCTTATTTTTATTTTTGTTCTTTCCAAATATGATAATCACTTCACTCGCAAATGCACCACCCTCCCCCTGATGGTCGTATATATGGCCAAAGAAATATATAAAAACTAAAAGAACCACCAAAACAATGAAATCTGTTTCTTAATATGCAGGATGTTTTTATTAATCAGATTATCATGTTTCCTCTCATTACCATACACCTTTTAAAATCATTTCAAATAATGTTTTATTAAATTACGAACTCAAACACAAACGAAGATAAATTACGGACTGAGAAGATAACCGTTTTAATGTAGGAGCTGTAACGTATGACTAGATTGATGTAATGGAAACGCACCCCATCCTTCCTGCCTGAGCAAATAAATTCTATGTTACCTAATTTCATTTCTCCTACACCCTGGAGATGATTTTCTGGAACTTGCAATAAACCTAGTTCAAAGCGTGGGAATTCGTGAGCCAAAATGTCAATACGATGCTTGTTTATTGACGTTGTAACATTCCAAGTTGCAATTTTCATGTTATATAAATCATTGAAATTATTATGGCCTCGCGAAAAGCAATGGTCCCAGAACCAGTACAGGACAAGGACTAGCACATCTTCTCAAGTCTACACAAAGCGCTGTAGCCGGCTTAGAACGGGATAGCATGTAGTCCCTGGAATCTCCCGTATGAATGGAGGCTTTTTGCAATCCTGGCCCGCCTTGGTCACAACATGGTGTACTATTCTACCAGAAAGAGTCGAAGCCCTGCATAAGCAATCTCAAGCCTATTATCTCCAACTCATTATATATTCATGCCTACAAATATTATGCTACTATTGGGAGACAGCCAATAATAGATAACTTAGTTAGTCAGAGGTTTTTCAGCAAAACAAGCCCCCCCCCCAAAAAAAAAAATCCATCAGTCAGAATCAGAGCAAATGCTGTGTCGTTTACTAGGCTATAATTTCCTGGAGGCGCAGCGCTCCTCCAAGTCACCTTGAAGCACTGTTTGCAGTCACTGTTCTGGTAAAGCAAACTCGTGAAAGTTCCACCTTGACGTCACTATGAGGCCACACAAGTTTTAAAAGTGAATTTGTATGGATAAGATTTCGAATTTCTACATGGGAGGGTTTAAGTCAAGCCCCCTACTTCTAGTTATGCTGTTCATTTTCCTTCAGAAAATCTGGCAAATTTTCTCAGGATTGTATTGTTTGATGGGTAACACCAGACACAAACGCAGGAATTGGTTTCGGGGGGGGGGGGGGCAAATCCTTCAAATCCATTATTCTGTGAGAAGTGTCAGAATATTATGGGGGGAAAATCATGAGATTTCGGGGGGGGGGCGGATCCCCCCCTCCTCTGCCTACGTGCCAAGTTAACACTAAACTTACTATATTTGGAATCTACATAATAATCTGATTCTTTTAATGTATCTCTTGATATAAAAATTTCGGTTTTTTTAGTTTCGGTTACTACTGAGCCGCGTCGCTCCTTACTACAGTTCGTTACAACGAACTGTTGGAATTGTCACATCTGCACAAAATCCCATCTTCAATGAAATGCACTCAACCTTCAAAATATGTTTATGGAAGGGATATAAGGTTAACAGATGCATTTTGTGTTGAAGCCGTTTCACACGTGCTTTGGCAGATAGAGATTGATATTGATAGACATGCAGTGTTGTCAACAATCCATCGAACTCTTTAAGGAAAAAGTAATATACTCGATGGAATGAATGCCATGTAAACAGAACATGAAGTATGTTTGTTGTCATGAAAGGCAGGGAAAAAAAACCTCACTCTGGAAGAGAAAGGTCGAAGAACGAGAGAGGGCACCACAAAAAAAGTGGCGGATTAGCTGGCCATTTGTGTAATCTATCTGCAAAAAGAAAAAGATGAATTTTCTTGTGGAATAATTTGAGGTCTCTTAATTTCCTTTTATTAAAAACTGAAAATCCTTTAAAATGAATATTGAAGAGACTTGAAGTTCTTTTTACTTTTATTAATTAAATCCCAATAGTCGTTACAGTAATTAAATGCAAGCATAAATGGACCTTACAATTCTTGTCCAGCAGTTCGTGATAAGGAATTGGCCCGAGCGAGTCGGGCCAATAGTAACTCTAAAAGAAAGAAATTTTGATAGAAACTACTACATCAAAAGAATTGGCTTGTATGCTGATTCCAAATATATAAATTCATTAGGTTTAATGCTACCTCTCAAAAGCTTCGAGCCTGAGTAAATTTGCCTGATTTTCGAAACGTCCCCAAAAAGTCAAGTGATCTTAATCAAAATCGCACCTATTGACCCACCATATCAGAGAACCCTACTGTAGAGGTTTCAAGCTCTTAGGTACGAAAATGTGGAATTTCGCTTCTTCTTTTTCAAACAGTTCGTAGTAACGAACTGTAAGTAAGGAGTGACTCGGCTCAATAGTAACCGAAACTCTAAAAAACGGAATTTTGATACCAATAGATACATCAAAAGAATCAAATTTTAATTCTGATTTCAAATATATAAGTTTCATCAAGTTTAATCTTACCAATCAAAAGTTACGCGCATGAGAAAATTAGGCTGATTTTCAAAAAAAGGGGGAGAGACCCACTAAAAGTTATAGAACCTTAATGAAATTCACACCATTATATTCAGCGTATCAGAGAACCCTACTGTAGAGATTTCAAGCTCCTATCTACAAAAATGTGGAATTTTGCATTTTTTGCCAAAAGAAAGATCACGGGTGCGTGTTTATTTTTTTTTTTATTTTTTTTTTTCCAGGGGTGATCATATCAACCCAATGGTCTAAGAATACTCCGCAAGGGTTCCTTGGAACGAAAATTAAAAGTTCTAGTGCCCTTTTTAAATGACCCAAAAAATGGGTGGCAACTAGGACCCCTCTCACGCTCATTTTTTTCCCCAAATCAACTAATCAAAATTGTGAGATTGCCATTTTATTCAACAGGATCGAAAATATTATAACCATGTCTTTTAGGATGACTTAATCCCTCAAAGTCCCCAGGGGGAGGGCAGAAAGTTATGAGCTTTACCCAATGTTAGCATATAGGATTGGTTATTGAGAAGTATACAGACGTTTTCAGGGGGAATTTTTTCTGGGAGGGGGGGGTGGGGTGCCCTTTTTAAGTGACCAAAAAAAATGAAGGGCAACTAGGCCCCATCCCACGCTCATTTTTTCCCCACAGTCACCCGATAAAAATTTTGAGAGAGCCGTTTTGTTCAGCATGGTCGGAAATATGATAAATATGTCTTTTAGGATGACTTAATCCCCCGAAGTCCCCAGGGGGAGGGCTAAAAGTTATGAGCTTTACCCACTGTTAACATAAAGTATTGGTTATTGGGAAGTATACAGAAGCAACATTAGAACTTAAAACGAACAGAAATTATAACGTATGTGAGGGGGTTCTCACCCCGGTCAATACCTTGGTGTTTGCGCTACAGATTTTTTAAGTGATTTAAAAATAGCTATCTATTCTAATTAAACGGCCTTTGTGATTCAGGGTTTTTTCAATCAAATTTTTTTTTAAATTTTAACGTAAAGAGCGTGGTATTGACTAAGGGGAGAACCCCCTCATATACGTAATCACATATACGTAAAAACAATAAAAGAAACAAGCGATACGGCTCAATAGTAATCGAAACTTTTAAAAACTGAATTTGATGTCAATAAATGTATCAAAAGAATGTGTTTATAATGCTGATTCTAAATATATAAATTTTTATTAAGTTTAGTATTACTCATCATAGGCTACGAGCCTGAGAAAAGTTACCCGATTTTTTAAAGAGGGGAGAAACATCCCCTAAAAGTGAAAGAATTTCAATGAAAATCACACCGTCAGATTCAGCGTATCAGAAAACCCTATTACATAGGTTTCAAGCTCATATCTGCAAAAATATACAACTTTGTATTTATTGCCAGAAGAAAAATATATGAAAATAGAAGTTAGTAACGTAAATTAATTTGTAAATTATGTCATAACCGAATTAAGAGACATCCATTTAGCAAAAGAAAAGTATAATTTTTATGTAAATTTTGTTTACTTATTCAATGACGGTGGGCCAAAATGAAAGCTGCATTAACTAAAAAACGATCGGAAATTAAATAAAAAAAACAAGTTTTTTAACCTGTAAGTAAGGAGCGACATTAAAACTTAAAACGAACAGAAATTATTCCGTATATGAAAGGGGCTGTCCCCTCCTCAACGCCTCGCTCTTTACGCTAAAGTTTGACTGTCTCACAACTTAATTTTTTAAAACAATAAAAACTTTAGCGTAAAGAGCGAGGCGTTGAGGAGGGGACAGCCCCTTTCATATACGGAATAATTTCTGTTCGTTTTAAGTTTTAATGTCGCTCCTTACTTACATTTTAAAAAACTTGTTTTTTTTATTTAATTTCTGATCCAGAAAAAAGACCACGGGTGCGTCTTTCTTTGTTTTTTGCTTTTCCCAACGAGTGGTGGTATCGAGCCAGTGGGTATGAAAGATAGGTAAAAGGCTCATCTGAACGGAAAATAAAAGTTCGTGTGCCATTATTAAGTGACCAAAAAGATTGTACTACAAGAAAGGGGTTTTTTCTGCCATTTTGTAGCAACAAACTACGAAGTTTTCCCCTAAGAGGAAAAAGTCGCAATCGATTGAAACTTCTGGGATAGCCAATCGATTTAAAAGTATCAAAAAACTACAAATGAGCTGCAACCAGTTGCAAGTCATGCCGCACGATGGCGCATTCATTCATGAAGTCGCGTAGTCCACACAAGCTAAATGGTTAATATGAACGTAAATGGTAATATGAAAATAGTAATGGTAATAAAAGTGATAATATAAAATGGTTAATGGTAATATGAATGCTTGATTTGGCTAAATTGGTTCACTAGATTTTTCATGATATTATGTTTAGTGATGTGTAATTGCGCATCAGCTATTATGAAGGGGGAGGGGGGGGGGTGGATCAGTGTGTTGGCTGGGGGGACAGATGCCTAAAAGAGCATTTCAGTGCCTGTTTATAACAATCCTTGAGCCTACTCTCCATCATCCTTCACGTGAATATAGAAATATTTACGGGGGGGAGGGGTAGGAGTTGATATGTCACCTTCCTTCATTTGCAATAAGTATGAATAAGGGTTATGCGGTGTTTTACCTACCTTCTCATTGCAGAAAAATATTTTTTAATATTTGTTTTAAAGCTACATACAACTAAACTGATTTGTTTCATAATTCCTAAAACTATACACAGTGATGTGTAAGTGCATATTTACCATTATGAAAAAGGGGCAGTTGGTTAATTTGTAGGTGGTGTGGGGTAGGGCAGATGCCTTAAAGAATGCATTTTGATGCTTTAATATCCTAACTCTCATTGAGCCTTCAGATAAATATAGAATGAGTATTGGGAAAGGGAAGGGGTGGTGTTGGTAGAAACTCATTAATATCTTTTGGTTCCTGGGAATATTTTTTGTCTAAGCCTTTATTATCAGTGCTAGGGAGGTGGGGCAATAGTGTTCTCTCTATTGCGAAAATTTTGTCGATGTAGCTAGAATATTACATTTACCTGCCTATCGGCACAGAAATGGAAAAGGTGAGGCGGGGCGTCATGAGTCTGACCAAAAAAGTAGTCTGGGGAGGCAGTTGACAAGCGCTAACAGCAGTTTTGTTTTCAGTGATTTTAAATGGTAATATTTCTCTTTCCTATTTATATACAATGTTTCAATATAATTAACATATCTTTGCAGTGTGCTGCGTTTAAACATCAGAGAACCCTGTTGTTGAGGCTGCAGTGCCTTCAGCCGCGTAGAAGATCGAAGATCACGCATAATTTCCATCGATATGAACAATAATACCCCCTTTTCAACAAAACTACTGTTCATCGAAAGTTTTGACTGAACATTGATATCCTTTCCAAATTTTAATTACAATCTAACGTTTTAATTCGTAAGCAGAAAAAATTAAAAAGCGGGACGTTACCAATCAATTTACAATTATTGATATATACAATTTAACAGCAAGAAATGGGGCGTTTATGGGACCAGTAATCCGCATCGTGTCTTGGTTCAACATGGGCATAATTTGGAAAACGATAAGAATTTAAATAAAAGTAAAATAAGTTTTTTCAAAGTTTGAATTTTTGTCCCAATTCTTTAAGAACGACTGCCGAAACACAAGGGTCAATAAATAAGAATAAGAAGCTTTTTAAAGTACTTAAAAAAAAATTAGGGTGATGAGTGAGGGGTTGAGGACAGGTCCACTCTCCTCATCCTGCTCGTTTCAAAACTGCTCGTTTTCATTTTTAATGATGCTCCTAACTTTCTGTTGAAAAACTTTTTGCTTTTATTGAATTTCTATCATAATCAATTTGTTGTCAGAAATCAAAACATAATAAGTAAAGTTTTCATTATTTATTTGCCATGTGTGGATTGGATGACCCCTGAGAAACCGTTTTTGTTTATTTTTCTATTTGTCGTTATTCAAAACCTACTGTTCTACTGTCCTTTTCCGTCGAACTTGGTGACTTGAATCTGAAATTGCTAAAACCATTTTTTTTTGCAGAGCGGGGGGCGGGGCTGATATGCGACTTTCAGTTAAAACTGCAAGTTATATAAAACGTTTTAGTTATTTTTAAACGACCTTTAACATATTTAAAGGTCAGATTCAAAACCCTACCCAAAATTGCTTCGATACTTCTCGAAACTGAGTCTTAGCTATATCATCTGGGAGTGCACGGAAATTTAATTTGTAATTAGGGGGGGGGGGGTCTAAATTACAAAATAAAATGTAAAACAGGTAAATACAAAAACGAAAAATTATTTGCAATTATAGCGAAATCTAGATATGAAAGATATTTGCATTCGCAATCATAGAAAAATTCTAGGATTTTCAAAAAGATCTATTTAAGTTAACAAATCGGCTTCACTAGTATACTTGAAGCTTAGTCACTGTCTACTTGCAATAACCCTACTTGAACAGTTATAGACAGATGGACCTGTATTCAAATTATTTGACGCGCGTTTCAATAGAGATCGATGTATGTCAAGCTCGGTCGTTCCGCATTTCACATTTATGAGGGTGCAGTAGAATGAAAGCTCCCTTGGTTAAATAAGATTAAAGATAATGACATTGCAGACAACAATTATTTTTGATCCCAATCAAATGATCTCTGATACAATTCAATGGGTCATTGGAGAAAAAAGAGACAAGAAAGTTTAAGCCTGTTCTGTTAAATAATGATGAATGAATGATTGTTTCAGTTATTTTTTTTCGCGTGAAATCTAAATTTTGTGCATATTTTTTCTGTTGTCCACATTTTTGCGTGGTAATCTTTTGAGGTTTAGAAAATTTGGCTGTTTGAAACATTTGGCGAAAATGGCTGTTATGGAACCAATGAAGTTTAATTGTAAAAAAAAAGTTTTCCTAACGCATCAAAAACATTTCGAAATGCTATTAAATATTAAATAACTTTAAAGGCTGTATATAAGTGCTTTTTTTAAGGGGGGGTGTTTACAGTACTATCTTGATGGAAACTCAAAAGGGAGAATTGTATTCCTGATAAGAAATTACACTGGAAATTGCAAAAAAGGCATCAAAAACATTTCGAAATGCTATTAAATATTAAATAACTTTAAAGGCTGTATATAAGTGCTTTTGTTTTAAGGGGGGGGGGGGGCGATTACAGTACTATCTTGATGGAAACTCAAAAGGGAGAATTGTATTCCTGATAAAAAATTACACTGGAAATTGCAAAAAAGGTAGTTTGAAGAATCTCTGTTACAAGAACTTATTCCACCAGTAGTTCAAATTGGAAAACTTGTTTATGACTATAGGGACAAAAGTTCTTCTGACCTCGTGTGTCACCTATTCTTTATGATAGATTCCATAGAATCAAATTAATGATCAACGTTATTCATTATCCTCACCACCCGTCAGGCTATAACCCCACATCTGCTCCGATTCCCCCTAGTTAGTTGTGTGACCTTAGTCGTTTCACTGTGAAAAATGAAAGTAGAAAGAAAGGTGTAACGAAATGACCAATAAAATTATTCTCCAATCGGTGAATTGGAATTGCTTTACCCTTTTATTGTGTATTGTATCGAGGCTTTATTCTTGAAACCTGCCATAGGTTGATCAGTTTTCCTCTGACCATTGTTTGTAAATCATATGGAAATATTAATTACCATTGTTCTTTACAAAGCAGGAGAGAAACGAGTCTTTTTCGCTTAACTTGAAGAGTGTATTCTCTGCTCAATTTAATTAAGCATGGACCCTTTTTCTGGAAAATGAGCACCAGGGTCCAAATTGATTAAGTGAAATAAATAAAAAATAATATGCAATATCTGTTTGGATTTTGAGATGACTCACATAGTGGAAAAAGTGTTCGGAATATATTGGTATTTCGTAAGGGTTTGTGTATATTTTAATGGAGATTCGTCAAACGTGCTTCTGCGAATATTACTAGCATTTGATGGCTAAAACATTTTCCTCACTTTTGGTGCTAGTCCTGGTTTTAGGGAATGTGCTCATGAACCTAACAAATTAAGAGCCAATCAAGTACCCTCACGCTAAAATTTAAACAAAGGTACGTCCGTGTTATAGCGACCACATTCAAAAACTGAAGTTAGGTTAATCATAATGGAATATACCAAAATACGATGAAAATATTATCCTTTGGTAACAACATTATGCAAACTATAACAGAGAATTATGAAAAGCAGGCCGCCCTGAGCACATTATATTAAATACGTAACCACCTCTATATATTAAATATTTAATTAAAATATATTTGCATAGTACTTTGTCTCACTCATGCTAAGCTGATTATCTCCGAGTGGACAGAAAACCGGTTTTGTTACAGATCAAGAACAAAGTGTGGTCGCTGTAACACGCAAGTACCTAAACAAGATATAGAAACTGAACCTTATCAATTTGACATCTGGGAGGTTCATATAGCTGTAATATCACTTTATCAAGACAAGCCAACCGTCAAATTAAAGTCGAAAATAGTCTTTCGATGGAACAATGTTAATGTAAAAGCCACTGTATATATAATAGGCAGTATGATCTTTCCCCACCTCACCCACTCTACAAACCCGGACCGAGGTGCGAGTACTCCAGAGAACGTAGGACAATAAGCGACATTAGATCTTTTCACGGGTAGACAAGTCAGATTTCTCTTGAACGCGAAACTTGGCTTCAGCGTTGGAACACTAAATTTTAAAAAAACTAATTTTAAATTAATTTATTCCAATACATATATGAAAATCGGTAATTAGTAGTGCAATGTTATTATTTGATGTTTTTAGGAATTAAAAGTAGGTTTCGAAGTCTCAAGTTGGTTTCAAAGGCATTTTGAGAAAGTTTCTGCCAAAATACGTGTTCCAGGGTAATTGGACCGCTGATGGCAGATCAAATGAGAGGAGCTGTTTGTACGCACCGATAAATATATATATATATATATATATATATATATATATATATATATATATATATATATATATATATATATATATATATATATATATATATATATATATATATATATATATATATATATATATATATTTTAACAAAATTTTTATCTGATGCATTTAGGGCGTGGAGGAGGGGGGGGGGGCTAGTTGCCCTCCAATCTCTTTTGACTCTTAAAAAGTGAACGAGAACTTTCAATTTCCAATCAAATGAGTCCTCTCTAAAGTTTATACGAGTATCCCTTCCATAAAAAATAATATGAAGGATTCGGAGAATCCTTAAATTACAGCCCTTGCCCTGAGGGCTGTAGGGGAGTTGTTATCCTCAAAGACCTAATTTCCAGACCTTAAAACGACGTTGAACAAAATGGCTATCGTCAAAATTTTGAATGGTTGTGTTGGGGGAAAAGGTGGGCGTGAGAGGGGGGTTAGTTGCCATCAAATCACTTGCGACTATTAAAAAAGGCACTAGCCCTTGAAATTTCCAATCGAATGAGCCTTTTTTGAAGTTTCTACGACAACACTTTCTATAAAAACCTTATATACCCCCAGGGCATAACTTAAAACCCTTGCGATAAGGGTTCTGGGGGAGTATCCTCCTCACAAACATATTTTCTATCTGGAAATCAACTACGCTGAACAAAATGGCTATCTCAAAATTTTGATTGGATGAGTTTGGGGGACTGATGGGTGGGGGGGGGCTAGTTGCCCTCCAATCACTTTCGGGACTATTAAAAAGGGCACTAGCCCCTTGAATTTCGAATCGAATGAGCCTTTTTTGAAGTTTCTACGACAAAGCCTTCTACAAAAACCCAGGGCATAACTTAAAACCCTTGCCCTGAGGGTTGTGGGGGATTGTCCTCCTGAAAAATATTTTCTATATGGAAATCAACTACGCTGAACAAAATGGCCATATCAAAATTTTGATTGGATGTGTTAGGGAGAATGATGGGCGTGGGGGGGCTAGTTGCCCTCCAATCACTTTCGACTATTAAAAAGGGCACTATCCCTTTGAATTTCTAATCGAATGAGCCTTTTCTGAAGTTTCTACGAAAACGCCTTCTATAAAAACCTTATTTCCCCCCAGGGTAGAACGGAAAACCGTTGCCTCGTGGGATGAGAGGGAATGACCTCCTCAAAAATACATTTTCTATCTGCACATCAACTAAACTCAACACAATGGCCATCGCAAAATTTTGATGGGTTATGTTTGTGCGACGGATAGGAGTGGGGGGTGGGCTAGTTGCTCTCCAATCACTTTCGACTATTAAAAAGGGCACTAGCCCTATGAATTTCTAATCGAATGAGCATCTTTTGAATGTTCTATGAAAACACCTTCTATAAAAACCTTATATGCCCCCAGGGCATAACTTAAAACCCTTGCCCTGAGAATTGTGGGGGGTTTTCCTCCTCAAAAAAATAATTTCTATCTGAAAATCAACTACTCTGAACAAAATGGCTATCTAAAAATTTTGTTTGATGGTGTTGGGGGGACTCATGAACGTGGGAGGGAGGGCGAGCTGCCCTCCAATCGCTTTCGAGCATTAAATAGGGCACTAGACCTTTGAATTTTCAATTAAATGAGCTCTTTTGAAGTTTTTACGTCAACACTTGCTATAAATACTTAATATGCCCCCAAGGCATAACTTAAAACCTTGCCTTGAGGGTTGTGGGGGAGTGTCCTCCTCAAAAACATATTTTCTATGTGGAAATCAACTACACTGAATAAAATGGCTATCTTCAAATTTTGATTGGATGTGTTTGGGAAAATGATGGGCGTGGGGGGGGGGGCTAGTTGCTCTCCAATTACTTTGACTATTAAAAAAGGCACTAGCCATCTAATTTCCAATCGAATGTGCCTGTTTTGAAGTATCTACGACAACACCTTCTATAAACAACTTATATGCCCCCAAGCCATAACTTGAAACCCTTGCCCTGAGGGTTGTGGGGGAGTGTCCTCCTCGAAAATATATTTTCTATCTGGAAATCAACTACACTGAACAAAATGGCTATCTCAAAATTTTGATTGGATGTGTGGGGAGCAATGATGGGCGTGGGGGGGGGGCAGTTGCCCTCCAATCACTTTCGACTATTAAAAAGGGCACTAGAACTCGATTTCCAATTGAATGAGCCCCCTTTGAAGTTTCTAAGACGACCCATTCCATATGAAGTGTCTCTGGGAAAAAATAATAATAATAATAATAAAACATTGGAGCCGTATGGCCTTTACTATAGGCAACGCTACAGCGTTGCCTCTGAAAACATTGGTTGAAAACGAAACTAGCTCTTATCTCGGCTCTCCGCCAAAACAGGTAATTAGCCTTTTTCTAGTCACACAAGAACTACAATCTGAGAAAATGAAAAAAAAATGATAAACCATCCAGTGGCGGATCCAGAGGATGGGGGGCGAGGGGGGCGCCCCCCGGAACGTAGTCTAAAGTAGTGTAATTTACCTAGTTAACGCAAGTTTGCATTGATTAAACTTGCTCCTAACTTAAGTTTATCGGATCAACCTATTTTGCGCCCCCCCCCCCCCCTTAAAAATACTGGATCCGCCCCTGAAACCATCACATCTATTCCATCAGTTATTAGAAGAAGAAAAAGTTCCTTTCACAAATTTCATCAACCCCCCGCCCCCTATCTTAAAAATCATATATAGGCTAAACAGGTAAGTCCACTTTAAATTAATAATAGAATAATTAATAATTTGTATTTAAGTTAATTCATAAATTTGAGATGGACAGTTGCAAACCACATTGCCGACTCACCAAGTTTTTTTCTGCTTTTGCAATTAGCCTACAAATCATACAGCCTCGAGCCATTTGTCATTTATTGACGCATATATACTAACCCGCTAATGCATGAAGAAGTGGGAGGAGCTTTTTGTTCGCACCGAGAATGAAGAGCCAGAAATCATCTGTGGTAAACTTACTGCTAATTATATATACAGTGGTAAAAAC
Organism: Artemia sp. Qi Xiang Cuo; assembly: GCF_049724085.1. Classification (NCBI taxonomy): domain Eukaryota; kingdom Metazoa; phylum Arthropoda; class Branchiopoda; order Anostraca; family Artemiidae; genus Artemia; species Artemia sp. Qi Xiang Cuo. The sequence goes on from NC_142811.1 coordinate 34,607,532, forward strand.
TGAGACAAAAACTAAATTGAAAAATAAAAAGTCCTTAAATAAAAAAATACTCTGATAAATATTGAATTTCTGGAGAGACGTGGGGCAAAGAGCTCGTTTATCCCTGACTGGGCTGCAAAAACCATGATTTTTGGAAACATATCATCCCCTTCATCAGAAAAATGTGACAAGATTTTACCCTCTTTTTATTAAAACGTGTGAAAAAGGGGCCAAACTACATCTTAAGCACAGCTTATTGTTTGATAAGCAGTCATTCAAAGGAGTTCCTAAAACTATCATTTTACAATTACGCTAAAAAATCTAGCATGTATCCCTCTACCTCCAAAAGCTCCCTTGTTTCAGAGCCATAATTGACTACTGTCATAACCACTGCTTCTAGTATCTCCAATCTTAATTCTAAGATTGACCTTCTTATTCTCGCAAACCCTCTTCATCTGAGAGAAAAACATACGCCTTTTAAAGTGCCCATAATAGGTCTGGCTCAGTCCCCTTTCAAGGTCAGACCAAATGTATCTTTAACTGGGGGGGGGGGTAAAGCTTAATCCGAATCTTTATTGATTTAAAAAAAAAATCGTCCATTTTGGACAACGTTTTTTAATTTCATACCCTTTTTTGGATCTATTCAACAAAATATCCCCTGTATAGCTACCTGATTGCTGTATAGGGGTCCACAGGGATGAGGGGGTAACACTGTCCATTCCAAAAAATATTCTGCCTTTTTTGTCTGCAATGCATACATCATCCTTACTGATCATGCTACGACTGAATGGACGAAAGTGTCCATTCAGTCGATCTTTGTGTTACATAACACCACCTCTTCATCCTCAATTATTCATTGTTTAAATTCTTAAGGTCTATTTCAAGCTCATTCTCTTATCCCAACGTCTCAAAAACACAAATAGTCAATTCGTTTCGCTAACATTTTCATTTAGAACCATCAAATTTTCTGTGGAATCTAGGTTCAGGAAAGTTTTACTTTCTCATTTGATGCGATGTTTTTTCTTATTTTCTTTTTTCCATGCCCTTTACTGTACTCCTTAGGACAACCTTTTTTACAATTATCTTTTTGTTCAATCGTTAAATTTACAGTGCTAAATTTACACGTATAGAATTTTGTAGCTGTTTTCAACCAAGAATTTTTCAGTATATCTTGTAAGGTTTTTTTTAGAGGGGAGGCTAAAAAGTTTTTGAAATCTTCCTAATAACTATGGGATATATTGAAAAGATTTCAAATTGGAAATAGTAGCAAAATCCTCTAAGGATTTAGTCAAAATCCTATGCGTCTAAATATAGCCAAAGTGTATATTCCCACCTCAGAGTTGCATGATAATTCCTTGAAGACAATTAAATACTAGTTTTTGCATTTTCCAGCAATTTGACGATGGATCAGCCGGCTTTGGACAAAGTCAAAATCGGTTCCCAGGACGACCCGGTGATTGCGGCCTTCCAAAGTGCTACGCAGAAAAAGGAAGTAGAGTAAGTAAACATAATTTCTTTGGGGGAGGGCAAGGGGCATATCGACTGTTTGTGAAGATCAAAAGGAAATTTGAAGCAAAAATTTCGTAGTAATCAAATTTTTTTTAATGTTGTCCCAAAATAAGCTTCTTTTCTCGTCTTCATAAAGTATCAGGTAAATGCAGCCTAATTTTTCTTGTAGTTGCCATATAAAATATTAGAATTGTATAAAATTTATTTCTAAACTGTTCATCTTGTGGGCACCATGTTCAAGTGGAATATAGTTCATGGATTGCAACTCTTATACTTAAATTATGCAATAGCTTTATTTTTTCTTAACTTCCAATAACTTTTAGAAATATATTGTCTCCTCAAAATTGATTGAAAATTCAGATACAACCGAGACACATGTGATTTTTTTATTTTAAAATATGTTTTTTAAATTCAAATTCATTTTCATACTCTATTTAAGCTCTTAATTTTTTTTTTGTATTATCCTGTCTCCGTTTGTGACATTTGAACTGCCCTGGGAATGAGAAAAAATTATGTCCGCCTTGCCCATGGAGATAATCTTGGCTGTGAGAAATTTGATAATTGTTTTTTTTTTTAATATCTTGTTACTAATTAAAATCATATATTTTAGAATAGCATAGGAATAATCTATACAAAAATTCGTGTATTTGCATTGTGTCTCAGAGCATATTGAAATTTTTGGGTTCAGATAAAAAGTTAAGAAGTTTCTTATTGGTCATCCACCTCTTCTTTCTCTCCCCTCTCACTTCTTTAACTTTCCCTTTCTCTCTCTCATTCTCTCTCCCCCCTCTCTCTCTTCTCCTTCTGCTTCTTCTTCTTCTTCTTCTTCTTTTTCTACTTCTTCTTCTTCTTCTTCTTCTCTGTCTTTTATATTGGATACAAAATCAAAGAAACTAAAATCAGGATAAAGAAAACCAAGAGCAAGAAATTAGCCGATGTGAAAAGTTAATGAACTTGTGTTGTTATGTCTGATAAAAAACTTGACTTAGGTTTCCTCCCGGGTGCTGCTAGGCGTAGAGGGTAAAGTCTGCCTCCTCCGTCCACTTTGGTCCAGTGCGAGCGTTTGTGCTTCGCTCGGTCTGATGTTTGCTATCGCTAGAAACTCGAACATGCCGTCGCACCATCGTTTCGTCGGTCGGCCGGGGGGTCACTTCCAACCGGCTTCCATAGGGTCAAACTCAATGATTATCTTTGCGGGTAAATGCAGGGGCATTCAAAGTAGGTGTCCGAACCATCATAAGGTACGCTCAGCAGCTTGGATAGAAAACCGAGACCGCTCGGTGAGCTGCAGCAGCTTCTCATTACTCATGAAATCAAACCACCTGAGACCTTCGATCTTTCTCAGGCTCTTCGTATGGAATACATCGATACGCTTTAGTGTTTTGGTTGATTCATGTCATGTTTCAGCTCCGTAAAGCAGTACAGAGCCAACGAGGGCGTTGAAAATCCGCAGTTTAGTTGAACGACTGATGTCCCATTTTCGCCAAAGGTGACGTTTCAGCTTGTTCATGGCAGAAGACACTTTGGATATCCTTGCTTGCAGCTCGGGGAGAAGCGATCCATCTGAGGACACTGTAGAGCCCATGTAGGCGAGCCTTTGGACAACTTCAATGCTAGTTGTTCTGTCTAGACTAACTAGAGACTTGACAGCAGGAGAAGACGGGTCTATAGCCATAATTTTCGTTTTATCCCAGTTTATCTGCAGTCCCACATTTGCGGCCTCTTCTTTTAATATCCGAAGCGCCTCCAAAAACTAATTCTTGGAGTCCGCTAGGATGGCATGGCCATCAAGGAATCAGCATCTGAGATGACGCGATATCCAAACTTGAGCCCCAAACTGACACGTGGAGTTGCCTTTGTCATAATGTAGTCTATGATGGCATTGAAGAGCTGTCGTGATTTGAAAAACGGGCTGCACCGGCCGTTGACTTGAAAACAGCTCTCTGTACCATGGGCTAGAGTTTTGACGAGTCTGCAGTATTTCTCAGGGAGGCCAGTCGATTCTAGAATCGGCCAAAGAGCTTATCGGTTAACTGAGTCGAACGCAGCATGGAAGTCAACGAAGGCAAAGAAAGCTTTACGTCGGAACTCCGTAGCTTTTTCTATTTTCTGTCGAATCGTAAAATCTGTTCGATGATTGAATGGTCCGACATAAAAGTAGCTTGATCCGGTCGCCGAATCCAACGAATAATATTCCGACATCGATCCATCAAGACTATTGAGAAAAGTTTTTCAGGGACTGACAGCAGAGTTGTTCCACGGTAATTCGAGCAGTCGCTTGTAGGGCATTTCCTCTTCCATAAGAGGATAAATACGCCCTTCCGCCAATCTTCGGGGATTATCTCAGTCTGCCAGATTATGGAGAATAGAGTGTGGAGGAACAGATGTGTTGTAGGGTCTGTATATTTCAGCATTTCGAAGCTTAAGCCAAAGATACCAGCAGCTTCATTATTGAGCCTTTTAACTGCATTTTCGAATTCTGAAGGGCCGAAGGGCTCATCTGGAGGAACAACTGCTTCATTTCTTTGACTGATAGACTTTGTGAGACTATCGTTTGGAGGGATAGACGGGCTGGCATTATTTAGGAGTGAGCAGAAGTGGTCCTTCCACTGATCAAGGCAGGAACCTTCGTCAGAAGGGAGTGTCCCATCCCTGGATAGGACAGGTCCCAAACTGGGAGTTTTATATTCTTTTAGGTCTCGGAGATGTTTGAACAGGCTACCCATGTCTTTCTTTTCTGCAGCTAGTTCAATTTCATCAGCTTTCCTTGCAACGAACTGAGTTCGGTCCCTGTGAATGAGTCTGTTCCACACTCCATTAAGACTTCGATAAGTGGCCATATCCCCGAAGAGTCTTGCCCTCCGTCTTTGCTCTATGACCTACAGCGTTTCATTAATTAGCCACGAATTCTTTGGAAAACTTCTTTTATCAAGCACCAGTTGTGCTGCTTCGCTCGTCTGCGATTTAAAATACCTCCAGGCACCTTTGCTGGTACTAAGTGTGCTAATGAGTTCGAAGTGATTCAGTACCTTAATACTATACTTCAGTTAAGTATCTGGCTCCTTAGGTGTCCCAATATCTTCAGCGACTGGCCATTTTTCCCATCGCTGTCCTTGGAGGCGAAGCTGAACTTCAGCGCACACAAGCCTGTGATCTGTATTTCCGAGCTCTGCTGATCTGTAAGTCCTGCAGTTTTTCAGTGACGATCTCCAGCATTTAGAAATAATGACCTGGTCAATCATCTTCTTTTTGCAACCGTCATTACTATAACCACGTGTACAGGCGGATTTTTTTGTGTTGAAAGTGGGTATTTGCGATAACAAGGTCGTGGGAACGACATGGTACTAGCAGGTGAAGACCATTATCATAAAGTGGTTTGGGGGCTACAGGACCAAATGTGTCACGCCAAATATCTGCATCCTCATGCACTGTGGCGTTGAAGTCACTGAGAAAAACGGTTATATTATGGAGGGACACTGTCGTGAGACATCTGGTCAGAGCTAATTAGAAGTCTTCCTTGGTTTTGTCATCGGTATCGTTGGTCCGGGCTTAGCATACGATGTTGTTCATCTTACCATGCTTGTATCCAAAGCGGGCCTTCATTTGTCTGGCAGTTACGGCTTCGTGCAAGAGTAATGCCTTTCTTGAGAGGCTTTTTAGCGCGAGGTCAACGCCGTTCCTTCTCATGCTCCCTCCAGACCAGAGAAACAAGTGATTATTGCCTATTTGCTCTTCTCCGCTTCCGGTAAGACGGGTTTCTCTGAGCCCGGTAATCGCCACTTATTTCTTGTAAAGCTCTTCAGAAAGTTGGTTATTTTATGCAGGTGCATTCAGAGTCAAAACACTCTAGGTGGATATTCGGAGCCCCCTTTGGCCCAGAAGATTTATTTTGTCAGTCTTTCTGACGTCGTCAGCAGAATGTCCGTTGACGCGCGATGACCGAGATCGTTGAAGGCAGTCCAGACCTGAGGCTATTTTGTCACTATTCATAGTGCTTATTTCCAAGTGGAGGGTTGCTAGCCCAACCGACCCTAGGCCTGAAATCTGATTAGAGCTAGATTAAGCTAGATACTGAGATTCCTGGGGTGTCTTCCACCCGTCGTAAAAGGTTGCAGCCACACTGATCAGAGTGTTCAGTTAGGGGGGGGGGACCCCATATCCAGTGGCTTCCGGACGAACTCCGCTCATCATCCTTCCGGACGAACTCCACTCACCTTTGTAAATGAGCTCCACATTAAAATCTTTGAATTTGGTAGAAGGAAAAAAGGACTTGTATAGGAAATTTATGAATGATAGATCTTATAAGAACAAGAGGAAAGTAAGGGGGTAGAGAAGACATTAAAGGGAAAAACAGAGAAACTTATTTATATAAAAGGAGCAAATTGAAACTATGTATTCATTTGCTTAGGATCTAGAAGATGCAACGAGACGGAATCATGGTTGCAGCAATACTTGCAACTTAGTAAAGAAAGAACTATTGATAGCTACCAAAAGTTTAAAAAAGCGTTTTGAAAAACAAAATAGTCTAGTGAGAAAAAATTATTCCATTTGTAGCTGATTTAGGAATAAATATTACTTCGATTAATCATAGTAAAATGTTATTGCGAAAACAAATTTACAGGAATTTCAAAAAAGAGTTTGAAGTCCCTCAGACATGATGTCGGGTTACCGCCCCCCCCCCCTTCGTGAACAACAAGGAAAATCACTTTTGCATGGAAAGAACAGATTTTTTTCTTGATTTCTGTTTCTCTGCCACTAGTGAGGCACGGAACCATCATAGAGAGCCATTTGAGCGCTCATTTGAAAACTAATTTTATATTTACGGACTTTTTATAAACCTGGCTTGATATTGCCATCATAAAGTCTCGTATGGTGCTCAAAAATAACACTTTGAGTGCCATTTCTGGATCGTGAGCATCAAAGCCTGAAAGCATGAACAGGGTAATATCATAATCTTCTTTTTTTGTTAAAAAAAAGTAAGAAATAAAAATCTGAAGTTTAATATCCCCCATATTATACATTCCTCCTCCCAGCCCCCTTTATAAGTTATATAAATCATCTGGTGACTAACCAAACTAGGCTAGTTTTAGTAGCTAGACTAGTCCTAGGCTAGGCTAATCGTTCCAGTCCACAAGAATTGAGGGGATGGGGCTATACATATTTTTATTATCTAGAAGATAGGCAAATCTGTTGTTTTTTCCTCTTTCCTTTTCGCTCTATCCTTTCATTATTCGAAAAACATGAAGTTTTTCTTGTGAAAGTAAAGAGCGAAATTGACACTTAAAACGAACAAAAACGAACAAAAAGCTTTGCGGCTTATGCAACACATTTTGAAAAACTGTTTCAAACAAACTGGCTCTTGACATTTCCCTGTATTTGGGACTAAAAAACTAGCACTTTACTGAAAACACAAAATCGACGCAACAAAACCAGAAAATAAACTGGAAACCCCTTAAGTGGCCTGCAGAAAATAAAAAGATAGTTCATAAGGTTCTCTGTAGTCTTTCACCTGCCATGAAATAAATAAGTTTCACTACATGATTTTAACTCTAAAAACACTCAAGGAAGCTTAGTCTTCAGTAAAGCGCTAGTCTTTCAGAATTCTAAAAATATAGAGAAGTATATTTGGTAGAAACAGTTTCAAAAATATGTCGCATAAAACACGAGGCAGTAATTTTTGTTTGTTTTAAGTTTCAACTTCGCTCTTTACGTTCCTTGAAAATTTTGTTTTTTAAATTAATTTTTTTACGTTTTTTAGTTTTTGAAAATATTGGCAATAAACCTTATAAAAAGATTTTTTCCAACTTAGGCAAAGAAGCTGACGAAATTAACATGAGTTTTTACTAAAATAGGGCATTAAATATATATTTAACTTCGCATCTCTCCTAAACTTTGCCTTAAAAATCTAGGATAGGTCACAAAAAAGTCTATGGGGAATTTATAATTGGTAGCTTGAGGAGCTACAAATAAAATTTAATCATCCATGAAATTATTTAAAAAATTTAACATGTGTACTTAAAATAATTTAAAATAATATGTGTTTTCATTATTTTTGCTTCTTTAACTTTGATGATTTAGGCAAAGTGATCATTCTAGTCTAGATGAATCGGCGCTTGAAAGAGAATGCGCATAAAAAAAAAAAAAAAAATGTTCCGAATTTCTGTTACTAAAGCCACAAAGCAGAGCCGGGTGTCTTATAAATAAGAATCTTCTTTATACTGTTGGCTTTTTGAAATTCCGGGTCTATTACATGATAGAAATTTAAGACAATAAGGTAACCTGCACCTCGAAATTTTATTACCTCTCTAGATGCAGCTTTTTAATGCTCTTTTTCAATATAAATCCGCAAAAAGCACGCTGAAATGATCGATTGCTTTGAATTGAGCATTTAAACATCTCTCTGCAACGTTTCCTGTGTATTGCTGGCAAAACGTAGTTTTATTACTGGTGCTATTGCTGGCAATTTAAGGTAGGGAGTGCCCATGCCCCCTAGTTTTTTTTCCTACCTAGATTTTGATAATTCTACCCAAATTGCAATTTCCAGGCGCATTATGCTGCTTTGGGATGGTATTATCAAGTCAAATTTATAATAAACAATTAGCTAGAAAAATTAGCTTTTAAATGAGCCATTAGACAGCTCTCTATGATGCTCCAGTGCACCCGCCCAGCCTTTCTATTCCGGAAATGGTACGAAAATTTTAATTTGGGTCCCATATGACACTTTATGATGGTGCTATCAAATCAAATTTATAAAGAGGGATTAGGTATAAAAATTAACTTTTAAATTAGTCCTTAAACAGCTCTTTATGATGTTCAAGTGCCCTGCTAGCAGCGAAGAAAAAAAGAAAAAGAGGTCACATTAGTGCTACGCATGCAAAAAGCGATTTTCCTTTTTGTTCAAGGTTAGGGGCTGCAAGTGTCCAAATTAGGGTTTAAATTAAGTCCCTATATGATAAATTAAATAAGAATGAATCATTAGCTATAAACGCATCAGCTTGATCTCTGCAGGAAGCGAATTGATAGGTATGCTGTTATTTATCAGGTTTGGAGATGATGTAGATAAAGGTTTAAAAGAGGAACAGCGCGGTTTTTGAGAAGCGAGAGGACTCGCTGCCACAGGTAACAAAGATATAGTGAAGTCTCTGGCAATATATGGCATACCATATAGTTACCTTAAAGTGGTTAGCACTATTTAGGAAAGTAATATTAATGTACTTAAGGAGGAACATAAGTTAGTAAGTTGGCTCCCACTTTACATGGACAAGGAAGAAAGAGTGCCTATATAAAAATGTTTGCGAAAGGGAATTTTTTGGAGCTTCGGAGCGTTCAAGGTGCGAGAGCAGGTTCAAAAGTGAATTTTATACAAGACTAAACCGCCGGGATGTTTCCCAAGAGAATTATCTAACGACAGTTCTAGGTCATCTTTTGAGGGACAGTATATTAAATAATAATCCACGCAAAAAAAGTAGTTGAATCCCGCTTTCTAGGGCTACAATGAAAAAAAGATTATACTTAGGTCACATTTTATGATGAAGAATGATAGGCTGCTGAAAAGTATGCTTCTTGGCAATCCAACGGGGCTGTCTGCTGTGTACATGGCTTTTTTGCATCCAACCTGTGTGTCTGTGACCCCTCAAGGAAGCTGTTACCCTACTTTTCTTGCTGCCACCCTTCTGGTTTATAGGAGGTGACCTAGTGTACGACCACTGGATATTGATCGAAAGCACTAGTAAACTAAATACATCTGATTACTTCAAGAAAATATTTATGTTATTGAACCATTTCTGCAAGAATCATTGCTACGCAGAACCAATGCTAGTTGTACAAAACAAAAGAAGAAGTTGTCGCTGTTTTATTAAACTCAAAGAGATAAATCATAGTGTGAAGTATTCGCATATCTTTGAAGATTTTGCTGCATTTGATATACAGTAATTTTTGCAACCAAATGTAAAAACATTTGTTTTGTTTACTTTGTTTTTATCGCTCACGATTGTTGTAAATAAAAAACTCGTGAGTTACGTAAGAGAAAGACACGTTTAAAGGTTTTTTTTCTTTTCTTTCTTTAAACAGGGTTGTCAGAGACAACTTAGCACATACAAAAATTGCTGATCTATCGTATGTCCAATGTTAACACAAACAAATCTAATAGTCTTTCCTCAGGAAAAAGTTCCAATGATTGCCAAAGTAAATACAGACCTGTTTTCTGTCAACGCTTTTGTTTGTTCCTCTGTCGGCATATTCGTTGCATCATCTGGCTTATTTTGATTTATTAGCAGTCACCTTTTTCTCCTTTTTCCATATTACATCACCCTACGCTTATACCATCCACAGAAATAGGAAAAGAGCTCCACAGGCACCTATGCATGGATTTTGAGTGCAGGGAGGAGGGGGTCCTTTACAACAGAAAACAACCCAAGTTTGTAGCATTTAGTAAACACTAGTAAAAAGCCTATGCCTCCTAAATGTTCACAAGGCCTATTTCTTTTAAGTACAATTGACCCTAATATTGGCTTTTAGTTCAGAAATTTTTTCTTCGATTACAATAATCCTTTTATTTTATATGGTGCTAGTACTTGTGTTTCAATTTTCACATTTCAAAAGTGCCGAGGAAGTATGCTCTATGAACTACAGCGTTTCATTAGTTAGCTACGATTTCTTTGGAAAACTTTTTTTGCCAAGCACCAGTTGTGCTGTTTCCCTCGTCTGCAATTTAAAATAATTACAAGCACCTTTGCTGGTACTAAGTGAGCCAAGAAGCTCGAAGCGATTCAATACCTCAATACTATACTTCAGTTGAGTATCTGGCTCCATAGGTGTCCCAATTAAGCATGGGCACTGTTTCTGTTTTCTGTTTCTGTTCTGTTTTTAAAGTACCTGTTTCTGTTCTGTTAATACAAAAAAAACAGAAACAGAACAGAAACAGATGATCGGTTTTTTATTTACCTGTTCTGTTCTGTTTCTGTTTTTATAATAGCTATTTTGTCATGTTTCTGCTTTTTTTTTCTACCTGTTTTTCTTCTGTTTCTGATTTAATTTTAGTGATACGAGAATGAAATACTCGAAACTTTCGAACTTACAAAATAGTGTTTTAAATCATAATTTGAATTTGAGAATAAACGTGGTTATGCCTAATACAATCTTAAAATTGGAATGTAAGTAAAAAGATGGAACTCAGTGTGTCTAATATATCAAATAGTGCTACTATGTTGTTTCAGCTAGGCAGAATTAGGGCCTAGGAGTCAGATGAGTGTCTGTATGTGTGTAAATACTAGAGCAGTAAAGGTGTAGTTTAGTTCCACTAAAACAGCTTGCTTCCTTCTGTACATTATTCAGTAAATTGAGCAGCAAAGTTTCACAGATACTGTCCAGAGACAAGCACCCATTCTTTACTTCCAATCGATCAAAACAAGCTGCTCTACCGAAGCTCTGCTGCAAAGCCCTGTTTAAGGACAAATTGCAACTTTCTGTGTTTGATAAGCCAGATATGAAACAGCTTATTTAAAAAATCAACAGGGGGCTTGAAAGCACCATCCTGGGAAAGCATCTATCATCACATAAATGTTGCTGCCAGAAAAAATTTAAACAGAAGGATTCTTTAAGGTCTGCCACTAAGACTAGGTTGACTTGTGACTGCTGGTCTACAAAAGGATCTGGTTTTAAATGTATCACAGCCTGTTACCCAAGGAAGATGAAAAATGAGCAGAGGTTGCACCAGAGTGTTCCACATTTCAAGAGGCTTAATCATTCTCATTCAACTTCTAACATCCTTCCAGCAATCTACGTTGCAATCAGGAAGTTTTTACTGACAGGTAAGATGTTCCACATTGTGACTCTAGACTATGAGCACTTTCCTGAACTTCATGCTTTGAAAATTGTCATCATTCATCTGTTACGGACGCTCTTTGACTTTGGTCCACTCAAAACTTAGCCAATGACATCCCTGAAGAAGATTGCTTGGAATCTTTTGACAAAGTCGAAGATGCCGATCCAACTGGTGAAAATTATTCAGACGGCCTTTCTGTTCCTTGTTCTGAAAACTCCGGAAGTAATGATACTTTTTCTTAAGACTCTGATGCAGTATCTACGGAAGAGGGTGGCAAAAGCAATGCAGAAGAACACTGGAGAGCTGGGGGTCTGTCAGAAAACGATGTTGCAGCATAGGCTATCCTAAGTCACTTTACACTTGCTCAAACATTGAAAAAACTGCGAAAATTGTTTAGAAAACTAGCTGTTTCCACTGTCCAGCATGGTAACTTAAAAAGATGTTGTAAAGAGAGTGGCCTCTGTTCTCATATCCCTCTTGACATGAAAGTGCGATGGAATAGCACATTGAAAATTGAGTCTACAAAAAACTTAGGTAGCCTGGAAATAGTTTTTACATTTGACGTTTGTAACAGTTCTATTAGGAGTCCCTTGCTTATGTCTAATGGCTGGACTGTACTAGAAGCTGCTATTATCGTACTTTCTCCCATGCAAAGTACCACTGTAATGGTATGTTCTTCTTACCTATCCAATTGGCAGTTGAGCACACATAGTCTTAGATAGGCATGAGCTCTTTTGTAATACTAGAGCCAGCGATAGTCTCATTGCTGCACCCCTCAAAGAATTAAAAAAAGTACTTTGTGACGAGCCTTCATTTTGCATTTAATATTTTCCAAAAATCAGCTTATCTGGATCCTTCAATATATGAAAGGTTGTCATTTGTGGATTGTTCGCATGTCCCTCAATCTTTGCACTCTTTCTTATAACTAAAAATACACTCTTTCTTATAACTCTTTCTAGGTTGCTAGCTACAGCTGCAACCCGGATATAGAGCTTTCCGATAAGCTTTTTCCTTTTTTTATTAATTTGCATAAATACAGTAGTACGAATTTATATGAATCCTGGGGATGGGGTAACGAGTACATCTTTTCTTAAATTATACCTTTGAAATATTGGTAGATCCAAAAATTCTGGAGGGGGGCTGGGGTCGGTTAAGAAATAAAATTAGTATTCTTGGATTGTGTAATTATGGTTAGTCAAACAGTTCGTGGTAACGAACTGTAAGTAAAGAGCGACCCGGCTCAATGCTAACCGAATCTCTAAAAAACGGAATTTTGATACCAATAGATACATCAAAAGAATCAGATTTTAATTTTGATTTCAAATATATAAGTTTCATCAAGTTTAATTTTACCCATCAAAAGTTACGTGCCTGAGAAAATTTGGCTGATTTTCGAAAAAAGGGGGAAAGACCCCCTAAAAATTATAGAATCTCAGTGAAAATCACGTCGTGATATTCCGAGCATCATAGAACTTTACTGTAGAGGTTTCATGCTTCTATATACAAAAATGTAGAATTTCCCATTTTTTGCCAGAAGAAAGATCACGGATGCGTGTTTATTTGTTTGTTTTTTTTTCTTTTCCCCAGGGGTGATTGTAGTGACCCAGTGGTCCTAGAATATCGTAATAGGGCTCATTGGAACGGAAATTAAAAGTTCTAGTGCTCTTTTTAAGTGACAAAAAAATGGAGGGCAACTAGGCCCCCTCCCACGCTCATTTTTTTCTCAAAGTCACCCAATTAAAATTTTGAGATAGCCATTTTGTCCAGCATAGTTGAAAATATAATAAATATATCTTTTAGGATGACTTAATCCCCCACGATTCCCAGGGGAAGGGCTGCAAGTTATTAACTTTGCCCATTTCTTACATATTGTATTGGTTATTGGGAAGTATATAGACCTTTTCAGGAAGGATTTTTTTCTGGTGTGGGGGGGCTGGAGGAGGGGTTTATTCGGGAGAATCTTTCCGTGGAGGATTTTTCTTTGGGGTAAGGGACATTTCTATGAAGGGGGCGCCGGATTTCCCAGCATTATTTAAAAAAAGATCAGAAATTAAATTAAAAAAAACAAGTTTTTTTAACTGAAAGTAAGGAGCGACATTAAAACTTAAAAAAAACAGAAGTTATTACGTATATGAGGGGGTCTCCCCCAAATCAATACCTCGCTCTTTACGCTCTAGTTTTTTTTTTAGTGCTTTCAAAAGAGCTATCTATTCTAATTAAACGGCCTTTGTGATTCAGGGGTTTGTGAATTAAATTTGTTTTTAACTTTTAACGTAAAGAGTGTGGTATTGACTAAGGGGAGAACCCCCTCATTTACGTAATAACATATAGGTAATAAACAAAACAATAAAAAACAAGCGATACGGCTCAAAAGTAATCAAAACTTTTAAAAACAGAATTTTGATGTCAATAAATGTATCAAAAGAACGGGTTGATAATACCGATTCTTAATATGCGAATTTTATTAAGTTTAGTAGTATTCATCAAATGTTTCGAGCATAAGAGAGTTGGAAAGAGTTTTTATATAGAGATGAAAGATCCCCTAAAAATTAAAAAATTTTGATTGAATCAACACCGTCCGACTGAGCGTATCAAAAAATCCAATATCATAGATTTCATGCTCATAGATGCAAAAATCTTAAACTTTTTATTTTTTACCAGAAGAAAAATATACGAATATAGAAGTTCGTTAGGTAGGTTAATTTGTAAATTACGTCAGAATCAAATTTAGAGACAGCCATTTAGCAAAATAAAAGTAAAATTCTTATGCAAATTTTGTTTACTTATTCAATGACGGTGAGCCAAAATAAAAGCTGCATTAACTAAAAAACGATCAGAAATTAAATGAAAAAACAAGTTTTTTAAACTGAAAGTAAGGAGCGACATTAAAACTTAAAACGAACAGAAATTATTCCGTATATGAAAGGGGCTGTCCCTTCCTCAACGCCTCGCTCTTTACGCTAAAGTTTGACTCTGTCTCTCAACTCTATGTTTTTCAAAAGTACAAAAACATAGCATAAGGAGCGAGGCGTTAGGGAGGGGACAGCCCCTTTCATATACGGAATAATTTCTGTTCGTTTTAAGTTTTAATGTCGCTCCTTACTTTCAGTTTAAAAAACTTGTTTTTTTATTTAATCATAGTCGAGAGTGTCACTACCCCTTTTCCTTTTGGAATGGACCATGAAAACGTACCTACATACTCAAAAGCGTGCCCGCTCCTATTCTTAAAATAAAAGTTTGAAGTGGTATATGATAGAGCAAGTGCATGCGTTGGAGAAACTATTTTCTGCTGCAAAGCCACGGAAATTTTCGAAATAAATTATCAACAACTTTAATTGTCCTTATATTTGCATCCCTTTGAAAACCTATTTAAGAGAAGAGAATCCTTAAAGAAAGTATTATGTAGCAAAGAGTCTAAATTTCTTTGAAATTCGGAATTTGAGAAATTTCACTTAACTTATTTACTTAAGAATAAATTTGGTGGGGGGCCTAGAGCTATATTTTGTAGCGCGAATGCCGTAAAAATATGCGAAGTACCCTTAAATCATTAATTTTCTTTTTGAAAATTTTTGACATACATTTGCTAGAAAATAATTAACTATCTTCCTTCTTTCGTACTTTTGTTTAAGATGGCTTCCGAAGTCCAAATATCAGGATGGGGGGGGGGGGAGTGGAAAGCATGGTCTGGAGGGAGAAACAACCCCCTCCCAAATCAACTATGGGCTCTGCTTGAACACTAATGACTTTGAGCTGACTGCATAATTTCATGCCAAAAATTGTTTTATTTTCGAAGCGTCCGGGCATTTCCCGGGAAGTTTGAGAAGATGCTGCATGAACGTAAAAGCGCTTTTTTGGAAAAAAGGACGGGAAAATAGACGAAAACAGCCATAAAGAAAAAAGGATGGAGATATTTGCGTGCACAGACAATTTTTCGCCCCATTATTCGAAACACTGCACTGGGTTTTCTAAAAAGAGTCATCGCCAAAGAAAAGTACTAGTAGTGGCAAGTGGCAGTCTTGACGAGAAGTTAATGAGAGACTAAAAAGTTAATGTTTTCACATTGGAGACCTTTCCATTTTCTAGACAAAAACGAAGAGATCTTTTCGGAGCTGTCAGAAACCGCTCTAAAGCATCTTAGCGTACTACTACAAGTGCCGAGCGAACAGGCATTTTTGATCAATGAGTATCTCATGCAAAAGCAGCAGTAAGCCCGGACAATGTTCAAACAAGGGGAAAGCACAATTTTTAAATGATAAGCTTTAAGGCTTGAACAACTGATACTATAATTAACTTTCTGATAATAAGCGAAAACTCATCATTTACATTTTTTTCATTAACCTTTAAGTTTTCGAAAAACAGCTGGTTTTTGAATGAAAACAGCTGTTTTCGGTTTTTACCAAAAAACAGAACAGAAGCAGGAACAGGTCTTCTGATTTTTTGTTGGCCTGTTCTGTTTCATTCAAGCCAAATTTATTATTTTTCTGTTTCTTCAGAAAAACAGAACTGTGCCCATGCTTAGTCCCAATATCTGCAGCGACTAGCCATCTTTCCGATCACTGTGCTCGGAGGCGAAGCTGAACTTCAGCGCACACAAGCCTTTGGTCTGTATTTCCGAGCTCTGCTGATATTTAAGTCCTGTAGTTTTTCAGTGATAATCTCCAGCATTTAGAAATAATGACGGGGTCGATCATATTCTTTGTGCAACCGTCATTACTATACCACGTGTACTATTATGTATTTTTGCATTGAAAGTAGGTATTTGCGATTCGTGGGAAGGGCATGGTACTAGTAGGCGAAGTTCATTATCATTACAAAAGTCAAGTATAAAAAACAGGATTATTGTTTTAAGAGTCAAAAGTGAGTATGTAGCCTGACAACACTAAACGAATCTATAAAGCTTTTCATAGTCTTACACCAGTTGTGACATGAGTAACTTTCAGTATACAATTAAAATTATCTTAAAAACATAAGCGTAAAACTAATTTTTTTTTAATAACCGCGAAGTAATTGAACAGCATACAAAAATACTGCATTGATTTATCAAGCAGTGTTTTGCTCTCACCAGCTGTAATACCAATAGTGGGTAATATACAGTCTTAAATTGTAAGAAATATGCTTTAGTACCACTTGAAATGAAGATCAAATAAGACATAATATGAACTCTGGGAATACAATTATTTCTCTCTATACATGAGTGAATTTCCAGCTATGATACAAATTCTAAAGCTAGTCTATAGTCCTGATACTATCAAGATGGCTTTACTTCAAACTTGTGTACAAAGTAATCATGACATGTCCTTTTCAGAACCAAAACAAGAGCCAGTCATTGAACTGAGCCATTGTACAGAAGTGATACCAAATTAAACTTAAACAAAATAAAGCAAAATCCTAAAATGGATTGTTGCTTTATCTTAAAAGGGATTGATCCTAAAAGGGATTGAAAATATTTTGATTCTATAAAAAGTATCCTTAATTGTTTTGCTTCTACTGTACCAAAACTCCTATATTATTTCGTGTTCCCAGTAAATGGCTAGTTTTGTATAATCATAAAAGCATAGGAAGACATAATTGGTTGGTTTATTTGTGCCAGTTCTATTAATATATATTAGATAGGCTGTGAAATAATCATTTTTTTCCGTTTTAAGTTTCAACTTCGCTCTTTACTTCCTTCGGATAAACTTTGTTTTTTTAAATTAATCTTTGTTCGTTTTTGATTAAAATTTAATGCAGAAACAACGTTGCCATGTTTATACAGAATAATGTATGCTATTTTTAAATTTTAATGTCACTTCTTAGTTTCAGTTGAAAACTAATTTTCAATATAATTTCTAATTATCACCGATCTAGGGGAAACAAGACGGCTCTAAAAAATACTGCAAACAACCTTGACAGCTAAGAAAAACTTTTAGTCTATAAAATAAAGTTTATTATCCATACTTTATAAAACAAAATATGTTTTTTAGGAACGTTTGTGTATCGATGAGCATCATCTTGCTCTTACTTGACCAATATTACCTGGAATGCCCATAATCAAACCAGGGCTTCAATACTAACATTCTTACTACATAACGCAAGGAGGCTACTGTAACAAAAGAAAGCTGTTTAAGAGTCTACTTGAGGGCTGGAGATCATGCCTAAATGCTTTTCAACTATTCCAACCAATAGCACCGTGACACCAAGTGCATTGTCGGTTGTTTCCCCAACTTTTTTAAATGAAACAAGTGCCTTTTCCAATGAAATGACCAAAAAAGGTGATTTAAAAACCTAGGCAAGAGTGAAAACTAAGGGGGCAAGGACGTCCTTTCCCCTCAATTACCGCCGTTAAAACTAGCACACAGGCATCATCACAGAGTGAAGTTTGAAGGTTTAACTCAAAACTTTTGATCAATCAAGCTTAATTTTTGGTAGATGTTTAGTTGAAAAGTTTTAGTTTTTGTTAATTTGCTTTCACAATAATCTTTTACTTTTAGTATGACTAGTTGATTTATGAAACTTACTATGAGGGTCTGGAGGGGGAGTATATGTGAGGGGATCTTATAAACATCCAGTTAAGGGCTTTAGACCTAGTTATTGCAATGGTACAGTTTTATGCTTCCAAACTCTTCCACTTAAGAAGTGGTACCAAAAGTGCCGTTTTTAGTGCTATATGGCACTTTTGGATGGTAAAATTGATAAAAAGCCCGTAGATATGAGTAATAGGTTTAAAATCTGCCTTCCCGGGGTATGCCTTAAAAAATGACCGCATCACGCTTACAAAAATAGTGGATTATCTGAAAAGTAATCAAACAGTTCGTGGTAACGAACTGTAAGTAAGGAGCGACCCGGCTCAATAGTAACCGAAGCTCTAAAAAACGGGATTTTAATATCAATAGATACATCAAAAGAATCAAATTTTATTTCTGATTTCAAATATACATATTTCATCATGTTTAGTCCTACCAATCAAGTTACGCGCCTGAGAAAATTTGGCTGATTTTAGAAAAAAGAGGGAAAGACCCCCTACAAGGTATAGAACCTTAATGAAAATCACACCATCATATTCAGCGTATCAGAGAACTCAAACGTAGAAGTTTCAAGCTCCTATCTGCAAAAATGTGGGATTTTGTATTTTTTGCCAGAAGAAAGATCACGGATGCGTGTTTATTTGTTTTTTTGTTGTTTTTTTCCCAGGGGTGATCGTATCGACCAAGTGGTACTAGAATATCCTGAGAGGCATCTTTCGAACGGATATTAAAAGTTCTAGTGCCCATTTTAAGTGACAAAAAATGGAGGGTAACTAGGCCCCCTCCCACGCTCATTTTTTCCCCAAAGTCACACGATCAAAATTTTGAGATAGCGACTTTGTTCAGCGTGGTCAAAAATATAATAAATGTGTCTTTTAGGATGACTTAATCCCCCAAAGTCTCCGGAGGCAGGGCTGAAAGTTATGAAGTTTACCCATTGTTTACATATAGTATTGGTTAGTGGGAAGTATACAGACGTTTTCAAGGGGGATTTTTTTCTGGTAGGGGGGGGGTTGTCAGGGGTTATGTGGGAGAATCTTTTCATGGAGGAAGTTTTCATGGGGGAAGGGACATTGCTATGAATAAAGTCGCCGGATTTACCAACATTATTTAAAAAACGATCAGAAATTAAATAAAAAAATGAACAAGTTTTTCAACTGAAAGTAAGGAGCAACATCAAAACTTAAAACGAACAGAAACTATCAAGTATATGATTGGGTTCGCCCCCTAGTCAATACCTCGCTCTTTAAGCCAAAGATTTTTTAGTACTTTCATAAGAGCTATTTATTCTAATTAAGGGCCTTTGTGCTTAAGGGGTCATTTTTACAGAATTGGAACAAAATTCGAACTTTAGCGTAAAGAGCGAGGTATTGACTAGAAGGCGAACCCCTTAATCTACGTATTAAAAATATATGGATATAGAAGTTCGTTACGTAAGTTAATTCGTAAGTTATTTATATTTATTTCTAATAAAAACGTTCGTAAATAAAATTAAACAACTTTCGAGAAAGTCATTTAACCAAATAAACATAAATTTAATATACAAATTTTTTTCTAATTATTCATGTACGGTGAGCCAAAATCAAAACCTCCATTAATTCAAAAACGTTCAAAAATTAAATAAAAAAAAACAAGTTTTTTTAGCTGAAAGTAAGGAGCAACATTAAAACTTAAAACGAACAGAAATTATTCCGTATAAAAAAGAGGCTGTCCCCTCCTCAACGCCTCGCTCTTTACGCTAAAGTTACACTCTTTCTCACAACTCTATTTTTTAAAACAATAAAAAAATTAAGCGTAAAGAGCGAGGCGTTGAGGGGGGGGGGGACAGCCCCTTTCATATACGGAATAATTTGTGTTCGTTTTAAGTTTTAATGTTGCTCCTTACTTTCAGTTAAAAAAACTTTTTTTTTTTAAATTTAATCATAAAAAGGGACAAACCATGATTGAAAAAAAAAAAAAAAATCCAAGCTGGAATCGAATGCATGATAATCTAATTTGAAGTTTAGCGCTGTAATGACAGAACCACGCCTCTTATGATGTAATTTAATATATTGGTGTTTGTAGGACTTTAATTGTGTAGCCTATTAAGGGGGACTGGAGGAGGAAGCTGCAAAAGGAGTTCCTACAAACCTTCAGTTAAGGGTTTTGGACCATAATTATTAGGATGATACTGTTTTATGCTTCCAAGATTTTCCACTTAAGAAGAGGAACCAAAAATGTTGTTTTCAGTGCTATATCTCACTTACGAATGGTAGAATTGACAAAAAGCTCGTAGATATGTGCCAAAGTTTTCAAATGAGCCATTAAGCATCACTCTAAAAAGTTTCAGTAGCCCACTCGCCCTAGCTTTTCCTTTTGAGACATAGCACCAAAAGTGCCGTTTTTAGTGCTATTTGAAACTTGCAGATGGTGAAAATAATAGGAAGAACGTAAATATGAGCAATATTTTTTATATGAGCTATCAAAAATCTATCTAAGATGTTCTGGTAGCCCACTAGCCCCACGCCTCGAGAAACGGCATAAAAAGTGTATTTTTCGTGCCATATGGCACTTGCACACGGCGGAATCTATATAAACCATGTACATATGAGAAATAGCTTTTGCATGAGCTCTTAAGCATCTCTCTATGATATTCTAGTAACCCGCTTGGTCTGGAATAAAGAAGAAAAAACGACCGTTTTAACATTTTTTAACTTTAGTTACTATGCGCTGGGGTTCGGTCTTTACTAGGTTGCAGCTAATGCTTCAACCATGACAAAGAGTTTAATGCAAATTCTCCTCAAAAATTAGTTAACATTAAAATCTGTGAAATCTAATAGATGGTAGAAGTTTTAAAAACCTAGTAAATATAAGCAATAGCTTATAATTGAGCCATTAAACATCTATCAACGATGGTGTGGTAGCCCGATATTTTTTCAGTCGATTACGGTTGTGCGGACGATTTATTAAACTTACTAAGGGGCATGGGAGGTGTTTGTCCGGGAGGGGTCCTTGTGAACATCCAGTTCAGGGTTCTGGAATATAATTATCACAATTATACCTGTTTCGTAGCTCTGAGCTTTTCCACTTAAGAAGTGGCGCAAGTTTTTTTTCAGTGCTATTTCGCTACTTACGAATGTAAAATTGAAAAAAAAACACGTATATAAGAGCAATAGCTTTCAAATGAGTCATTAAACATCACTTTTATAAGTTCTGCTAGCCCAATAGCCCCACACTGTAAAAAAATCATTTCAACAAAAATTGTTTGTAATGTTTACCAACAAAAAAAAGGAATTTCAACAGCTAAAATTGAATATTGGAGGCCATTTTGGAATTCCATGGTCATTTTTGAATTTCTAATTTGTTGAGAAACAAAATGTTGAATTCCCATACCCGAATTGAATTTTCAATTTGTTGACAAAACGACATGTTGGATTTTAAGATCCTTATTGGATTTCCATCTTGTTTGCTGGATTTCTCGTTCTTTTATTGGATTTCCATCACTAGCGTTACTCAATTTCCTAGGTCTACAGTCTAATATCTTGTTCTCAGGATTCAGTTTCCCTTTCCTCTTTCTGAAGCATTAATAAATACCATAAAAAATTTCATTTATTTTAGAAAAACAGATAATTACAACAAAAAATTTCTCCTAGATAATATGACACCTCTTAACGGCTGCATTTTTTCATGGTGGAAATCAGTAAATCAGGGGCGTAGTAGCAGGCCGACAGAAGACACTTCAGTAAGAAATATCTTCCAATCAGGAAAACAGTGACACACGAACCTGAAATGAAGATGAAATCAAATCGAGGTACAAATAAAAAGAAAGGCTTCCGCCTATTTTATACCTCCAGAGCTGAATGGTTGCAATAATAATGCCACGAGTCCTGTTTTTTCGTGAATACCTTTGACCTTACTCATCAGATCCCATCAAATCTCTTGTTCGCCGCCTCATAAAATCTGTGTGTTACAAAATTGAAACCTTGTAAAATAAATCTTTTGCTTAGATGAAGTAAATCAAGATTGTTTTCAGCTTCACAACTTTGCTTATTCCTAATTTGTAAGGTTTTAAAGATATGCTAATAAATTTCCTAAATTCTGAAGAAGAAAAAACATTGATATGACTTAAAATTCTACTCAAATAACATGAATTGCATTTTTGGAACTAAACCTTGAGAAAAAGAAACTGATAACTGAAAACTAAGGTAAAATGTTGTTTTGTCAAAATTTCAATAAGTCATGTAGGCAAATTTAAGGAGCCTCTAGAGGGAGAAGGAGTGGAGGTAGGAACTTCAAAATACCTTCCCGGGACATACTATGGTACTTATGTACTATCTGGAACACACGCGCCATATTATATAGGGAAGATGTGGGTTTCTTTCAATAGAGAAATAGATTGTAAAGGGTGGTTTGTTATTGGGTTTACAATATTTATACTATTCTTTTTTGGGGTTTAGGGGAAAAAAGGTAACTAGGTTTGGTTAGGTATTTAATATATGCTATGCTTTAACCCCACCCCCTAATGTGCAAATATATAGCTGGAATTTGTTTCTAAACTATTATATTTTTATCCTATTTTGTTTTACTTCATTAGCATCAACCAAACTTCTTTTTTTGCGTGTGTTCCAGATAGTGCATAAGTACCCATACTTTAGCATGTAGACCCATCCGTGAAAGTTTCACTTCCTGACTTAACCCCTCTCCAAGATAGCCAAAAGTAGCTAAAGTAGAATTGGTACTGTTCTATTAGCTGTAAGCCACGCAAGATAAATGATAAAAGAAACTTGTCAAGCAGGTTCTTTCAACGGAGAATTGGATTGCAAACAGTGGTTTCGAATTGCGTTTACAATATTTAAACTTTGGTTTTTTGGGGTTTAGGGGGAAAAAGGGTACTTAGGTTAGGTTACATATTTAATATATGCTATGCTTTACCCCCCACCCCCTAATGTGCAAATATATAAACAAATTTGTTTTCTAAACTATTAAATTTTTATCCTATTTTGTTTTATTTAATTACAATTAAACAAACTTCACTTATTGCCTGGTTTAAAGCTAAAAGAACAGTACTGTAGAATTTTACCGAACTTTCTTTTATTTATAAAAATATACTATCTTAAACATTTTGGGAAAAATAAAGACACAAGCTATTTAATATTAATAAACTAAACTGAATACTTACCATCACAATCAGACTGTCTTCTCTCTCTGATCTGTCTGAATGCCCCCTAGGCAAAATCGTCGCTTCGTCGTTTAAAGGTATAAATCTAATTAAATTTACATTAAATCTACTTCTGCATTATACGTTTGTAGATAGTTGAAGGAGATGATTTTTTTTTTTGTCAAATTGATCTTAAATCATAACATTCGAAAACAAAATAAGAGACAAATTAGGTCTTGGGAGGAGGTTTAGTTGCCCTCCAATCTCTATGGTCTCTTAAAAAGGACACTAGAAAAAAAAAAAAAAATAGAAACGCATCCGTTATCAGTCTTCTGGCAAAAACATACAATTCCACATTTGTGCAGATAGGAGATCATAACCCCCACAATAACATTTTATGATGCGCTGAATCTGAAGGTCTGATTTACATTAAGATTTATTGACTTTTTGGGGGGCGGGGTGTGTTTCTCCCTTTTTCGAAAATCAGGCTCCCTGTTATCAAAATCTCTTAATCCATCAAAATCCTTTTTTCTTCTGAGGCTTGGAGCCTTTGGTGGGTAGATATTAAACGTAATGAAATTTATATATTTGCAATCTGCATAAAAACCCAATTCTTATCAATTGTTTTCAAAATTCCATTTTTGAGTTTCGGTTACATTTTAGCTGAGTCGCTCCTTAATTACAGTTTAACACTATGAACTGTTTGATTATATAATAGGCTAACGTCTTATTTTTTAATTAATCCTGTAGCAAACCGGAGTTTTTGAAGCATGATTCATGCTATTAAATTGTAGTATTTCCTAGTCCAGTTGAAATTTGCACCATTTTAGAAAATTCTCTTTTTAGGGAAGCTTTTGGTTCCTTTACGCGTACGTAAAGCACTGAAATACCCTTACAGGCGTCTTCTTTCCTTCGATATATTTGCTTACTTGGTCATTCAGCGTAAGCAGCAAATTTATGGCAAATTCAGGGAAGAATTTTTTTTTGAAACGCTTTTTGAGTCTCATAGCAAAAATCAAATACATCCCAAAAACATAAGTCGTTCCTACAATAGGATTACCGTTCTTAATTAGATAAAATTGAATTAAGAAAGCAATATATTTTCATCGTTAGTACTGTTAAGGTTAGGGTAGCATCTTAAGAAATTTTCTACGTACAGAAACTCACAAGAATATGCATTTAAAAAAGCGATTGTAAAAGTTAAAAGATGATTTTTGTACATAAATTTCTGGGTGTTCATTTGGCAGACTAGAAAGCTCAACTTATTTCAAAGTAAAAATATATTTCCTTATTCTTATAATTATCTTTTTATACTCAAAATTCAATTAGCATTCCCCTTTTTCTGCCATAATTCAAATATTTTAATTGAACTTATACTGAACATAATACTTTCAATGGTCCTATAGTCAAAATTAAAATGATAGTTAAGAAACTTCAAACTATTGTTGAAGTTCAAACCGTGTTGATTGATATAACCTATTTACAGTGAAAATTACATTTTTTTTTGCTGAAAAGCACATAAATCTTAATAATTTCAATAATTTGTTGGAATTCAATAACCAAGTCACAATTCCAACAGAAAAATTTGATTTTTTTTGTGGCTTGTTTGAATTCAATAAGCAAGTCACAATTCCAATAGAAAAATCGGATTTTTTTTTTTAACTTGTTTGAATTCGAGCAAAACATTTTGTTGGATATCAAATTTTTTTTACAGTGCAGCTTTTCTACTTGAGACACGACACCAAAAGTGCCGTTTTTAGTGCCATTTGAACTTGATGATAGTGGAATTTATATGAAAGACGTAGATATGTGCAATACCTTTTATATGAGCTATAAAAGATCTGTCAATGATGTTCTTGTAGCCTGCTAGTGCCACCCCTTGAGAAATAGCACAAAAGTGTCATTTTAGTGCCATATGACACATGCAGATGGCAAAATTTATAAAAAGCGCGTAGATATGAGAAATAGCTTTTGAATGAGCCATTAAGAATCTCTTTATGATGTTCTGGTAGCCCGCTAGACCTGTTGAAAAAAAGAGAAAAAAAAACAACAAAAAAAAAACGGGAGAAAGATCAGTGCTACCGATGAAAAAAATTGATTTTACTTGTTGTTCAGGGAGGGGGACTGTAACTTTTCTGTACAAGGTTTTGACCACGTTGATTTCAAAGGTACACTTTTCATTTTGATCTGACGCCATTTTCGAGGGGTTTGAGGCTTTTTTTCGAAATCACCATAACTTTTTTTTCGCAATAAACTTTAACTTTTAAGACGAACCGAAATAATAGTTAACGTTCCTGAGTCAGTGTCAGATGGAATTTTTTTTCACTAGGTAGTTTTTTTCAAAACACGTTTTTTAACTTTTGGTCTGCTTCGCACTGTACTTGTCTTTTTAGAAGTAAAAATTTTGTTTGTGGATTTCAGTAGGGCTTTCGAGATAAACACTCAAGGACATGTTTGTTCTATTCTTTGAAATTTTCTGCATTTGACTTTTGATTCTGGTTTGATTCCAGCCACTATATATTTGGACGCCTGAAAAGCCTTCGTTTCGTTGAATAACGAAACATTTCGTATCTTGTTAGGGTATAGCAAGGGATGCTAGCGCTTGGTTTGACTGCTACTTGTCTGAAAGGGTTATTTTTACTGAATTCTCTTTTCGTTCACCGTGCCAGGCTATAGGGCCAGTTCTGTTCTTAATTTATGTCAATGATCTTATTGTTGCGTTTATGAATCAAAACTCACAGTTTGCTGTCATTTATTTTACCCAAATTCTTTCCTGGTCCCCAAAAACATCTTTCCTAAATTTTCCGTACTTCTTCAATAGATGAGGGCATTAGTTGTTTCACTGACAACAGTACTATTGACACTGTTGTCAGAACGGAGCCTAAGATTCGTGTGAAATTATTATGTTTCAGAGAGTAATTCTACGGTCCGACGCTAATTGCCTGGCCCTAGATATTGCTAAGTCAAGCTTGCTGATTTTCTCCGAGTTTATTTCTCTTGAATTCCTCAGACTTGCTCTTAACTTTCTTAATTTTTTTTTTTTTTTTAAACAAAGTTTTTTTGAGGGAAGTAAAGAGCGAAGTTGAAACTTAAAACGAACAAAAATTGTTGCTTCACAGACTATCTAACATAGATCAATAAAACTAGTGCAAATAAACCAACTGATGATATTTCCCTATGTTTGTAGGATTATAGAAAACTAGCGCTTATAAAACTAGGACCTTTAATAAGGAACTGAACGAAGAAGCCGTGCAAGAATTAAAGGAAAAAATAAGTTTAGAGTAGAAAGAAAAATCAAAACATAGTGTAGTTTCTTTTTGTAACTTTTTAAGAAAAAGAAGAAACAGATCTTTAATTCTTTGTTTAAAAAAAATTAAATTTAGTTGCACTTAAGAAAGTAGCTCTAGGCGAGTAGCATTGACAAAAAGGTTAACTAAGCGGACAGGTTTGCATATCGACATGCTTGTTGAAAATTTTGCTAGCTCAACAGAAATGTGCATTTAGGCATAGGCAGTTATTTTACCTGTCTTTATATAGAAAAACCACTCGTTACTTAGAAATGAATCGAAATTTAAAAAAAAGATCATTTCTTGTTTAAGTACGATAAATTGTATTATAAACTAAGCTTGTTTTTATTTAAAACATTTTGGGAAGAATTACCTAATTTCTCCTACAGAACTGTTTTCATTTGTATTTCTTCCTCTTTGGATGCACAGTCTTACGTATGGAAATAATATTACGTTGGAATCGTCAAGTAAATAATTTGAATAAGTAAGTATAATAATAAGTAATCCTTCTTTTAATATACAACTTTTAGTAGTTCCAGAACCACATGCCTACACTTCTCCGACCACTAAATGGCAAGGGGTTGGGGTAAGGGGTGTAAGTTGTTACGGGCAGAGGGGAAACTGCCCCTCTCAGACCTCAGTTTTTACCCAGACCCCAGTTTGCCCACCCCCCCGGCTGAAATTTAGTTTCTCCAAAAATATTGTCAAAACTAAAATAAGCCTGCATAATTCAAGCTTCCACTGAAACAGGTCAGTTTTCTTTAGTACATATTTACCATTTTTATTACTATATAGCTCGTTTTTCGGTTATCTCTGTCATTTTCACTTGATATGCGAAAATTGGCTCCAACTTTGCCCCCCCCCCTCCCCACAGGATTTTGACAAAATTACGCCATTCTTTTTTGGTATGGATTTAGTGATATACTGAGAATGTTGTCGCAAACTATGAACCGGATAACCTCTATTCCGTTTTGAATCAAAATGCTTGACAAAATACCTTCCTGGGACATGCTTTAAAAAGTAGGTGCATCACATTTACAAAAACAGTGAAATTATCTGAAAATGATCATATAGAAGGGAAAAAACAATGATTGAAAAAGAAGAAGAAGCAGGAATCGAAAGCAAGACACTAATTTGAAGTCAAATGCTGTACTGACCGAACCACGCCTCTAATAATCTAATTTGATATATTGGTGTTTGTACCTCAATTGCGTGGCTTATTAAGGGGCTTGGAAATTACGGGAGGTGTTCATGCAAACCTCCAGTTGAGGGTTTTGGACCATAATTATTACAATAAAGATACAGTTTTATACTTCCAAGCTTTACCACTTAAGAAGTGACGCCAAAAGTATTGTTTTTTAGTCCTATATCACGCTTACAGATGGTAAAATTGATAAATACCACGTAGATATGAGCAATAGCTTTCAAAGGAGCCATTTAACGCCACTCTAAAAAGTTCTGGTAGGCCACTAGCCCTAGCTTTTCCACTTGAGACATGATAAAACGAAACAATAGCAAAAAAAGAGAAAAACGAGGATTATACAAGCCAGTGAAAACTATGGACTAAATACAAATATTTCGGTCAATATCTCCGCTTGACCATCCTCAGTGCAAGGTAATAACATTAAAATTACTAATAAAAATCCAAGGATACTATAAAAAAAATTTCAAACCTTAAAACAAAGCACAACTAAAATTTGAAGACCCTCTCCATGGAAGGGTGAAAGGGTAACTGAATGGAAAAATACAGTACTGAACGGGAATTCAATTTTTTAATTTATACAGAGCATGTTTAAAAGCTAAACGCTTTCCAGGTAAAACATCATCAAAGATTAGGTTAAGTTGCAAAACGTGATTTTTTTTAAATATTTACGTAAAAACGATAAGAATTGATTAGTTCATTATAAATGGGGCTTAAATAGGTTTCTCCCATGTCTCTATTGAGAGCAACCTTTCGGTGAATGTACTTTTTTATCTCAACTGCCTCCCTGAAAACTTGGATGAGACCTTTAACAGGGGCAATAATGGAGGTGATATCGAATAAAACGAAACGGTGCGGATTGTCATACACATGCTGAGCCAAGGCAGAATCAAAAGTCTCACGCGTTTGGCATAGCTCCATAGCTTTGTCGATTGAGGACCTGTGTTCCAACAATCTCTCCCCCAATTGCTGATGGGTTCTTCCAACATAGAAACAGCCTCAAGATCATGGAACTCTATTAACACCACTGCCCAAAATGGGGCTCGTTTTATCTTTACCGCTGTTAAGATAGCTCTGGACTTTATTAGAATTTTTGAAGGTGACATTTAAGTTGTTTTTTAAGAATTCTTTGTAATTTGTCACCTAATTTAGGAAAATAGGGCAAAACAGTAAAAACTTTCTTATCACCTACTAAAGGGATGATATCCGTTGGAGGTTGTGGAGATGATGAATCTTTTTCTGCCTTTTTTTGTCTTTTTTCCGATGATGGATTCCAGTAACTTGATGGGATATCCATTGCAAAACAAAATGTCCTTCAGATAATTTAATTCTGGGATTATATGAGCCTTTGAACAAATTCTTATGACTTGATCAACTAAAGATATGACTACTCCTCTTTTTACACAAGGAGAGTGGTTGGAAGAGAAATGCAAATACCTATCATTATGTGTAGGTTTTCTATAAATCGAATATTCAAGGCTGAGATATATGTTGAAGATTAAGACGTCTAAAAAAGGCAGTTTATGATTATCTTCCAGTTCCATGGTGAACTGAAGGTTGGAATCGAAGCTATTAAAATGAAGTAATAAAAGTGTTAAGTTCTATCTCTCCGTGATTCCATCATCGACAAACCGGCCCCAGAACTGGTGTTTCAGAGGAAAAGTATTCAAAGCGGAGGCCAAAAAAGGTGAAAGGCTCGTACCCATTGGGAGGCCATTATGCCTACACTTCTCCGACCACTAAATGGCAAGGGGTTGGGGTAAGGGGTGTAAGTTGTTACGGGCAGAGGGGAAACTGCCCCTCTCAGACCTCAGTTTTTACCCAGACCCCAGTTTGCCCCCCCCCCTGCTGAAATTTAGTTTCTCCAAAAATATTGTCAAAACTAAAATAAGCCTGCATAATTCAAGCTTCCACTGAAACAGGTCAGTTTTCTTTAGTACATATTTACCTTTTTTATTACTATATAGCTCGTTTTTCGGTTATCTCTGTCATTTTCACTTGATATGCGAAAATTGGCTCCAACTTTGCCCCCCCCCCTCCCCACAGGATTTTGACAAAATTACGCCATTCTTTTTTGGTATGGATTTAGTGATATACTAAGAATGTTGTCGCAAACTATGAACCGGATAACCTCTATTCCGTTTTGAATCAAAATGCTTGACAAAATACCTTCCTGGGACATGGTTTAAAAAGTAGGTGCATCACATTTACAAAAACAGTGAAATTATCTGAAAATGATCATATAGAAGGGAAAAAACAATGATTGAAAAAGAAGAAGAAGCAGGAATCGAAAGCAAGACACTAATTTGAAGTCAAATGCTGTACTGACCGAACCACGCCTCTAATAATCTAATTTGATATATTGGTGTTTGTACCTCAATTGCGTGGCTTATTAAGGGGGCTTGGAAATTACGGGAGGTGTTCATGCAAACCTCCAGTTGAGGGTTTTGGACCATAATTATTACAATAAAGATACAGTTTTATACTTCCAAGCTTTACCACTTAAGAAGTGACGCCAAAAGTATTGTTTTTAGTCCTATATCACGCTTACAGATGGTAAAATTGATAAATACCACGTAGATATGAGCAATAGCTTTCAAAGGAGCCATTTAACGCCACTCTAAAAAGTTCTGGTAGGCCACTAGCCCTAGCTTTTCCACTTGAGACATGATAAAACGAAACAATAGCAAAAAAAGAGAAAAACGAGGATTATACAAGCCAGTGAAAAATATGGACTAAAATGCAAATATTTCGGTCAAGACCTCCGCTTGACTGTCCTCAGTGCAAAGTAATAACAGTAAAATTACTAATAAAAATCCAAGGATACTATAAAAAAATTTCAAACCTTAAAACAAAGCACAACTAAATTTGAAGACCCTCTCCATGGAACGGTGAAAGGGTAACTGAATGAAAAAATACAGTACTGAATGGGAATTCAATTTTTTAATTTATACAGAGCATTTTTAAAAGCTAAACGCTTTCCTGGTAAAACATCATCACAGATTAGGTTAGGTTGCAAAATGTGATTTTTTAAAAATATTTAAGTAAAAACAATCAGAATTAATTAGTTCATTATAAATGGGGCTTAAATAGGTTTCTCCCGTGTCTCTATTGAGAGCAACCTTTCGGTGAATGTACTTTTTTATCTCAACTGCCTCCCTGAAAACTTGGATGAGACCTTTAACAGGGGCAATAATGGAGGTGATATCGAATAAAAAGAAATGGTGCGGATTGTCATACACATGCTGAGCCAAGGCAGAATCAAAAGTCTCACGCCTTTGGCATAGCTCCATAGCTTTGTCGATTGATGACCTGTGTTCCAACAATCTCTCCCCCAATTGCTGATGGGTTCTTCCTACATAGAAACAGCCGCAAGAACATGGAACCCTATAAACACCACTGCCCAAAATAGGGCTCGTTTTATCTTTACCGCTGTTAAAATAGTTCTTGATTTTATTAGAATTTTTGAAGGTGACATTTAATTTATGTTTTTTAAGAATTCTTTGTAATTTGTCACCTAATTTAGGAAAATAGGGCAAAACAGTAAAAACTTTCTTATCACCTACTAAAGGGATGATATCCGTTGGAGGTTGTTCAGATGATGAATCTTTTTCTGCCTTTTTTTGTCTTTTTTCCGATGATGGATTCCAGTAACTTGATGGGATATCCATTGCAAAACAAAATGTCCTTCAGATAATTTAATTCTGGGACTATATGAGCCTTTGAACAAATTCTTATGACTTGATCAACTAAAGATATGACTACTCCTCTTTTTACACAAGGAGGGTGGTTGGAAGAGAAATGCAAATACCTATCATTATGTGTAGGTTTTCTATAAATCGAATATTCAAGCCTGAGATATATGTTGAAGATTAAGACGTCTAAAAAAGGCAGTTTATGATTATCTTCCAGTTCCATGGTGAACTGAAGGTTGGAATCGAAGCTATTAAAATGAAGTAAAAAAGTGTTAAGTTCTATCTCTCCGTGATTCCATCATCGACAAACCGGCCCCAGAACCGGTGTTTCAGAGGAAAAGTATTCAAAGCGGAGGCCAAAAAAGGTGAAAGGCTCGTACCCATTGGGAGGCCATTTGTTTGGGTGAAAAATTGATTGTTGTACCGAAAATATAAGGAATATCTATTGCAAAGGCGAACAAGTCGCATAATGGTTTCAATTTCCAATGTTTTGTAATCCATCCGGTCAATATTATCTTCTAGTTTCTTTTGAAGAGCAAATTCACATTTTTTTATATCACATGATGTATACATTGAAATGGCATCAAAACTGGCCAAAATTGTGTCTTTTTTTATATCAAGGTTTTTTAATTTTTCCACAAGGTGTTCTGAATTTTTAATGTCAGAAGCTTGCGTCGACATAAGAGGACGAAAAATTGTGGATAACCATTTTCCCAGTCTGGAAGCTGGCGAACTATAAGAGGCCACAATTGGGTGCACAGGAACTCCATCTTTGTGAATTTTTGGGAGACCATAGAATTTAGGAGCGGAGCACCCTTTAGGGTAAAACATTTTGTAAATTTGTGGAGTAACGAGTCTTTCTTTTTGTAAAATTCCCTGCTCTTTTCGTACTTCACGGGTGAACTTGTCGGTGGGGTCTGACTCTATACGTTTATAAGTGTGAGTGTCGGACAAAATATCCGTAACTTTTTTGTTATATGAGACTTTATCAAGGATAACAATTTTATTCCCTTTGTCAGCCCTGGTGATAATGATGTCTGGGTCTTTTGTTAAATTTCCCAGAATTTGTGTTTCCCGAGTTTTTGAATTAGAGGAATAAGGAGTGAAGTCAAGAAGATTCCTAACATCCTCCCCTTGAAGTACATCTGGATTTTCCACAATACCTCTTGAGCCAAATATACCCGCCTCCACACTGGATACTATCTCTGAGAAATTTACTCGTGGATGAGGCAAGCAAAACTTCGGTCCCTTAGACAAGATATGGATTTCTTCCGGTGTAAGAACTTTCGAAGATAGGTTCTCAATGGCCGGGCCAGGACAGAATCAAGGAAGAAAACTTTCGAAATTTTTCGTATTGTAATTTTACAAACTTTTCTGATAAACGAGTTCTAGCCATAAAGAAGTCGTGACGGAAAGAAATTTGAGCTATTTTAGAAATCTGTTGAAAATCTGGTGACGAGAGGTTACACTGTAAAAAATGTCGAACATTACAGATCATGTTACTGATCTTTTTCTTCAACTATATGGCCATGTTCCAACGGCCTACAGGGCTAGTCCATGCCTTGTCTCTGATTATCAACATACCACTCCATCAGTCAGGTCGTACTTCTGCCCCTGACTCTGCCTCTCGTACTGCCCGGAATACTCTGCCTGGGTCAGCTAAAAAGTGGCACATGTTTAGTAGCTTCAGGAAAATTATGAAACATCTTTGATTTCCGGAATATTTTCTTTTTCTAATCTCCCTATGCTTTATATGTCTCAGGGTCAAGCTCGGAAGGTATATTTATATTGCTTTTTGAGCATAGCACTTTTCTGTGGCTTGGTTTTCAGCGGATAATGAGTGGTGGGTGGCCGTTTGTAATTTTATTTTCCTAGTATTTGTGTAATTCTTTTCTTTCTGCCTGCTTTCCAGGCCTTGAAGCCTTGCGGGGTATTATGGTGATGATAGCCATTGTTTAACTATAGCGTTGGAATAATTGTTGAACAGATTTATCTATCCATCTAAAGGTACATTGCTTGCCAAAGCTTTTTCAAATACTAAAAACTAAAAATTGTCAGGACCAGCAGGACTGTCGACACCGTACTTATCTGTGTAATTTGTTGGATCTCATTGCTTTTCCATTTGAAACAAGTGAAAAGAAAAATATAAAAATGTTGAAAAAATAAAGTTTCAACTTAGTTCTGTATTTTCAGAAGAAAAGTTTTATTTCTTTGCAATTAATTGTATAAATAGTGGAACGATAAGTGGTAAAACTTGAAAAACTGGGCTATTTTCATAGTATTATTCTTTTCGTTACTATTTTTAACAATGTTTGTAATCCTACCAAATTTTCCACTTTTTGAAACATTAGCAGTTGATTAGTTGTAATCACGTCAGTAGAAAATTGTATATATTGTTTTGGGAGGGAGGAGCCTGGTATGGTCACTAACGACAATAAAACAGAGCAACTGAGCTGTCCAAGATTATAGTTAAATTTAAAAAGAAATGCATTTTTTGCAGCCTTTAAAGCTCATGGGAAGCCTCCCCTAAGTTTGGTTATGTGTCCCTGTGCTTCTTGGCATCCTGTCTACGAGCCAAATTAAAATTTATAATTATTGTAGACTTTTAGAAATAGTGTCTTTAATTGTCTCATCGAAATTTTCCTATCTCGCAGCGGACGAATTAAGAATTCGTCTTCTTCCTTTTAAGTTTTAGGTTTATTTTGTCGCAAGAAAACAATTTATAATTTGAATCTTTAATAAGTTTGTCAAAATTACAATGACAGATCATTCTACGATCTCGTCAACGTTATCTCTTATGCGTCAGAAAACCTTAGGTTGTATACACAGATGTCATATTTCCCTCCTTCAATAAATAGAAAATCTAGAGCAGATCTCGGTCATGAATAGCAATTTCAGCACAGATGTTAGAACAAAGATGAGTTTCTTATTTGCGCCAGGGATTTACATGTTCTAAACAAAGAACTCTCCGAAGTTGTTTTTGTCGGTTTCTTTTACTTTCTCGCCTACCGGATTGAATAGAAACGCCGCTAACAGTGTTTGTATTTTATTCTGCTGTTTGAAGTACTGCATGAGCCTGAATTTGACTTTTTATACTTTGTCTGAAAGCTTAGAACAGCAAATCCATTCCATTTTTAAAACATTTCATATTATTTTAGATTTATTGAACTATGAAAATTGCAAAATGCATAAAAGACATTCATAAATCATAAAAGACACCATACAGGGCCATCCCAAGACTTTAAAGAGAGCTACAAAAGTTACAACTAGCAATAACACAGATAAACCTAAGTAAGTATGGAAAGTTCAGGTCATCTATTAGAATAAATCTGAATTTCTTAGTTACATCACAGGTCTATCAAGCACCATCAAGAGTCTAACAAAGAGAACTCACACACGTTTAATTATTAATATTGGCTCAGCCACTTTAAAGGAACCTTTTCAAGATAATTTTAATTAGTCCTTTCTTCTGTCCTTTCAACACGTTTGGACAGGAATGCATAAATTGTGTGCTTCAATTTCATTTTAAACATTTTTATTTAAAATACTGGATTTATTTTTTTTAATTATTATTATTATTACTTATATTTGAGTGATTGAAACAACAGCTTAAACTCATTTTAAGTACTCTATTTTCGCTTCAACATTGTTAGTGATGTATTATTTCAATTTGAATATATATATTTTAAGTGACATATTTTTTTTACACTAAATATATTGATAAACGATAAATAACTATAGGCCTAAAGGTTACAGTTCACAAAAATGACAGCACAACACTTCAAAGAGGGTGACACTTCAATTGCCAAATATATTTTGTATATAACCTACTCTAATTTAAATAAAGGGAGCTACTCTCAAATTGTTCGATTAGAAACTAACATAGTTGATTTTTTTCTAGGGCCCACCTGGTCCACCTGGACCAATAGGACTTCAAGGTCTACCAGGGATGGAAGGTCCCGAAGGTATAGAAGGACCTAAAGGTGACAAAGGAGAAACAGGAATGATGGGACCTCGTGGACCTAAAGGAGAAAGGGTAATTTCGTCTACTTAAATTTTCGAGGTGAATGCGTATATGGGCCAAAGGTCATATCTAAGGGGCTCGATACACAGACTCCCTTACATGCAAAATTGTGGCAGTTAATTGTCAATACAGACGTTTTTTTTTACCAAGTTTCAAGTACGGTATATAAATAATTATTTGGTAATCTTCATTTTTGCCTTTCTTACTTTTCCATCATTCTTTTAATTGAAAGAGTTCAACTGAGCCAATCTAAATATTTTTAACTATGAATCTGCAAAACAGCTTACTGTACACACTTAAGCTCATACAGCCTCGTTTTTCAAGCTTATCTTTGGATTATCCAAGCAAATTTTCTTCTTTGGGAGTTTATATTACGTTGAATTGGGATGAATTTAGTAATTGCTAAAAATTACTACTATAGAAGCAATTTGCTTGCTTCGCTTGAATATTTTGCTTTTCCAGTTTTATGTTTTGCTCATTCAGGGTTGTTTGTGACGAAAATAACCCTCATATACAACCCGATGGGTTTCCCTGGTTGTTATTGAAAGATCTTATATTGTTTTTGGGATTATATTTATCTTATATTATTTTCACGCGACATCACTCTTTTCAAATTAGACACATACGTCAGGGAAAGGACCAGAATCAGGCTCCAATAATTTCATGATTGCATTCATAATTGCAAATAATTTTCGTATAATGAGGCTTAAACTACTGTTGTGAAAAATATTCATCAAACCCCTTCAAAAACACGTCGCTCCGTTTTCCTTAGGAAAAATCCTGCAGGCTAATATCGCTGTTGTTAATAATAAACAAGAAAAAACAGCACCTAAAAAGAGTGATAACTTCATTATACTTAAAAAAAATTATCAAATTTTCTTTGAAGACTTAAACGGAAACAACATACGCAAATATTAAAGTTGAGAAAATTACCGCTCACGACTTTTCATTCACTGTAATTTTCTTCCTCCAACAATAGCCAGATAAAACAATAGATTGTGTAGAAGGTCTTAAAGTTTATCATCAAGTAACTGAGACAGTCTTTAAATTACACCACATATTCTTTTTATATTCCATGAAAATTTAGTGTTCAGCAATCCTTCTGTACCTAATGTATTATTGAATGATCTTGACATGAAAAAATGAGTGGGTAAAGGTATTAATAGAATTATTCCACTGAATTTCATGATGGTCATGCCTATTACGTATTCTGGTATATGGCACCAGAAAAGGTGTGGGACATGCCAGAGACTTGCTCGTTCGCAAGGGAGACCAAAAACTTATACATATAAATATACTGGAATATTAAAAAATCCTGAACCATTCTAGTTAAAACAACTCTGTTTCCAAACCTCTAATTCTTAAAAAAAAAAAAAAAAATTCTACAGACCAGTCCCCTTCAAAAAGCTTTCTGTGAGTAGCCATGTAACTTAGAGTCGTTTCATTTCTAAAAAACCTTTCTTAAAAACTAGGCGAAAAATTTGATATTATCATTACAATCCTAACGTGTACAAAGGAGACAGCAAAGTAAAATTACTTACAGTCAATGCAAAGAATACAATTGTTTCTTTTTTAGGGAAAAATGGGCATGCCTG
Organism: Artemia sp. Qi Xiang Cuo; assembly: GCF_049724085.1. Taxonomy (NCBI): domain Eukaryota; kingdom Metazoa; phylum Arthropoda; class Branchiopoda; order Anostraca; family Artemiidae; genus Artemia; species Artemia sp. Qi Xiang Cuo. The sequence goes on from NC_142811.1 coordinate 34,644,285, forward strand.
GATTCCCTGGTATCAATGGAATTCCAGGAATTCCTGGACCTATGGGACCTCCGGGAATCCCTGGTCTTGATGGATGCAATGGAACTGACGTAAGTAGTCCCATTTTAATATTAATCAAATTTTCGCAGAATTATAAGCAAAAAGTGCTGTTGAATCGCAAACATGTCCTGCTCATACATTGGTTTTCATGACGAAAATTCAGAAACTGCAATTTGAATTGTCTAGCAATCCAATCTGCTTTAGATTACGTTATTTTGTGAAGCTCCAAGAGGTGAAGCTCCAAGACAGGGATACAATTTGTAAGATAGAATGAAGAAATTACACAATAAGAAAGGTGCTATGCCTTTCATATCTCTAATCGTGCTATACTGTAACCTCCGCCTAAAGCTTTAGTTATGATCTTTCCAAAAACTTCCCATCGTTTAATAAAAGGACTTGGTTTTACGAGTATTTTACTGAAAATGAATATATATGTTTTGGCTGCCTATAATGCAAAATCCAATATGTTTAATTTGTTGGCGTGATCATTAGAATAATTGAATGCGTGACAGTTATTTGTAAATAATCTTAGAACATGTTATAAGTATCGAATTTAAACCTGACGCCCATTCAAGGCACCAAGTTTAACCAATATATCTAGGGATCTCACCCCTAACCTTACAAGCATCCCTAACCGTTTGATATATAGAAGCAGTTAACGCTAATGCTCAACTGATCGTGTTATCAAATGTGTCAAGTTATAAATATTTTAAAGAGAAAACTCAAATTTCTGTATGACACTGTTCTTTTTTTACAATTGCACGTGCCAGACTCTATCCATAAATCAATAAATCCCCTTATCAAAAGTTTTACTCTATAATTATATTTCACAATTTTTATCACTGTATGCAAACATACCAGAGCCTAATTGTCACTATAAAAACCAGACGATAAGTTAAAATAAATACAGACAGAATTTAAACAAATTTTCTATAATGTTTTAGAGGTAATTACTCAGCGAGAAAATTGATTACATACATACAAAAATACATATAATTTTGTCGCTGTATGCAAACATACCAGAGCCTAATTGTCACTATAATAACCAGACGATAAGTTAAAATAAATACAGACAGAATCTTCAGCAAACCAGAGCCAGCAGCTCTCCCACTTTCTACCAAACTTTCGAAATCTGCCAATGGGGTCGAGGTCGTTTTTGGCAGTTGTCCCGATTCTTAAATTGACCGCCAGGTCGCGTGCGCCAATCTGGCAACGGGGCAGCTAGAAGCACTTGCTTTTTGGTGTGGTCAATGAGCCTTATAAGGACATGACCAAGTCAACGCAGTCTTCTCTATTTGACCGACGTGGTGGTAGCTTTAATGCTACAGTAGTGGTGCCGCACATAAGTATTTGATATATTATTAAAGCATTGAATCCTAAAGATTTTTCGTAAATAGCGGTGGTTAAAGACTTCCAAATTATGGAGAGGAAGCGCCTTCAGTGGCCAAGTTTCGACTGCATAGAAGAGAATAGATCTAAAAGCCGCTTTATAGACAGAAATTTTGTCTTCATGCTGATCTCCCGCCGGATCCACAAATGGCGGCAGAGTTGTGAGAAGATAGCTTGTGCTTTGTTGATTCTATTCTGTACGTCAAGGTCACAGCCTCCACGAGTGTCTATTATTGAGCCAAGATAGGTGAAGCTGTCGACTTTTTCCAATTCTTGTCCGTAAAGCACAAGCTGATAATCCGACTGTATGTTTAGGTCCATGACTTTAGTTTTGGCCGTGTTGATTTTCATACCCTGAGTAGCTGAGAGAATTTCATTCAGAGCAATTTCATTTAGTAGTTTCCAGTTGCTGGATCAGCAGCAAGAGCGTTGATGTCATCCGCGTAGTCCAGGTCAGACACGTTAATGCCCAATCCCATAACAACATCATCAAAACTCGAGAGTGCACTCTCTAGAATCCATTCCATACAGTAGTTAAACAAAACAGGGGACAATATGCACCCCTGTTTTACACCCCTTTCAACATTGAAGGGCTCAGTTTCTTCGCCCAGCACTCTTACTGTCGATTTGCAATGCTCGTAGCAACCTTCAACAGCTCTATGAATTCAACCGGCATACCATCTTCCAACATGATTCGCCAAAGGTTTTCGCGAGGTACAGAGTCGAAATCCTATGAGCAGGGGGGTAGCATTGGCGGATAGGGACAGAATCCTCCGAGACAGATAGAAAGAACCGCCCAGGAAAAATTTAGAATATTCAGAACTAAAGATGCACGCTTCAAGGAATTTGAGAAATAATGCCAGGCAAAAACCTTCAGACTCTTCTCTTCAAAATATTAGGCCTCTGTTCATCTACATATATATTTGGATTTTAACTCTTTATAGGTAGCTTTTGGAACAGATAAATTTTATCCCCTTAAGTAAAACTAACAAACAAAAAGACATACCATATTTTAAAAGACATGGCGTCTTTCAACTGTTCATAAAGCGAAATACATCTTTTAGTTGTTTTGAATAACCATATAAGCCCTGGTTAGCTAATATCTCAAGTTGTCTCTAACTATTGAGTTCCAAAAAAGAGTAGAATAGTACTAGCATACCATTATGAATGAAAATATAAATAAACTTGAAGCTATAGGGTGTCTGTCTAACTAAGAATTAAATACTGTCAAGACAAAGGGGCTAACTACTTGAATTTTGGGCATACTACAGAAAATTTAATAATGAGATGATAGTCAGTTTTTAATCTGACGATGTTTTATGACTCACAGCTCTTTACCAGAGGCTCAGGAGTTTTTTTTCCTGTCTAAGACCTAATTTAAGAATTTGAACTGAAGAATAATCCTTCCTGACACCTAATAAGTGATGTATTCGTAATCATTCACATTACATTTCAGTGATTTTCATTTTCTCTCTCGTTGAACATCGGGGAGCCTTAATGCAGTATCCCATGCCCAAGGAATATCGTCTCAGCTAAAGTTACATTTTGAACCCATTACCATGGCCGTACGTAGCTTCTTCTCTAGGGGGGGGGGGTGGCAGCCGATTCTGTGATGAAGGGCGGGGAGCTTAAGTTATATTGACAGTTCACAAAACCTTACATTGCCAGCAAGTTCTATCATACCTATGAAATCTTTTCTAATAACTAATTACCGCAAATCATAAATCATCAAGAAGCTTCAGCATTAATCTTCTTGGATTAGAGCTAAATATTTCCAAGACATTATGGATAATTGCTTCTTGTTTGACTTTGATTCTATCATTCCAGCTGTTTGTTTCTAGCTTTTTCAACCATCTACCTTATATCAACAGCTTTTTTAGCCATCTACCTTTTTTCAACTGCTTTTTCAAGCACCTGCTTTTCAGCCATATCTAGTGTAAATTTTAAGTTCTAGTGGGACAGCTGCACCCCCCCCCCCCCCCACCCCTGCCTCCCTTCCGTATGCCCATGCCTATTACGTTTTTCATTTCCGAAACGCCAAGGAGTCTTTCCACAACGGTATTTCAGTGAGTAAGTCTAAAAGTATACCGACTCGCTTGAAGAAGACTATCGATTTTTGCCATTCCACTTTACGTCTTGATGGACGCCATCTAGTTCAAAAATAGGGTTTCTGCCACCAATCAAACTATCGTCTAGACGAAGCAATCTTTTTCCACCAGTTCAAAACCCCACGAGCGGTGCTCGAACTCTTGACAAAAGAAATTGTGGTGGGACCCCGCCATCCAACAAGACTTTTGTGTCTATATCATCCATAAAGTTGTAAGTGTCATGACCAAATGGAAATTGGTTGACTAGCTAAGACACTGCTTCAACAGAAACATTTAGTGACGATCTCCTTGATACTTGGATGATTCTCTGAACTTCAATTTTTTTTTCCTTGCAAGGAGAATAGACGGGCAGTCGTTTCTTGTTCAAAGTAAAGCTTAGAGGCCAATAGGAATAACTCTTCTCTTTTTAGATTTACAGACTTGGTGTATATAATATGTTTCATGTATTCTTTTAACATAAAATTGTGACAAAGATTTTTGCCGCTTCTGGCTCTTCTTTTTCAACAAGTAAAATTGTCCTGTATCTGCTTGACGCAGAGTTTAAAGTCATTGATTATGTCTAAAGCATTTTGTCTGGAAAGCCATTGCGGGGAGCCCCTCTGAGCTCCTAGAACATGGCCTTTCTTTTCGGGCGGGTCCAGAAGTGGCTCGTCACTATACGGCAAAGGTCCTCCAAAATCTTGGTAATATTTTCGAATCATACTGAGCTACAAAAGGTCTCAGGATTAGGTAACAATAACCTATCATGCTTCGCTTTTATCTTTATCGTCCAACTGCTTTTCATACCCATCATCGTGTTCGTTTTATAAGCGCTGAAGCCTACCTAGTTTTATAAGATTGACACCAGAATCCATTAGAGATTAGAAAGAATTGTTAGAACTCTAGAGCTGACCTTCAGCAGTCCCGTCCAGGTAGCTTACAATGTCTAGGTCCCCTATATTTTTTCAGATTTTCCTCTACAAAACTAACAGGCTTCAAAGATTACAACATCTACAAAAAATGAGCCGTTTGAAAACAGTTTTGTTCATCGTTTCGTCGATAATGATTGAGTGTGGGGGTTTTGTAGTGATTTATCAGCACTTGCCGACAGTAGGAGTACGATCTCTGTCTAAAAATGTTTGGGAACTTATTCTGTCTGACTTTCTCTCAGTTTAGGACTTCCTGCCTATGAAACAACTTTAATAGATAGATCAATTTGTCCTCAAGCGAGAAAAGCAAATCGTTGCCAACAAGGAACTCTCCTATTTTGACCTCTATATCCATAATCATGTTCTTTAAGGAAAAATGTGCTGATATGTCTCGAATTTATTGATTTTAAAAATTCTTCCTGCATTTCTTTGTGTTTTATGCCCTTCTCGTGCAGAATCTGAGCAGCCTTTCCCCGGTTTCCAGGTGAATTGGTAGTTTTTGCATTACTTTACACGATAGACGGTACACCGACTACTTAATGGGTCTTTTCATGGTCTTTCATATCACTGTAATGATTGCCTTTTGCGAACACTATTTTGAGCTCTTGAAGGGACCAATAAAGTAACACCTTGTTACTTATTATTTGCCCATAGAAAATTGTTATCAAAAATTCTGAAAACTGCCTTAAAACAATAATATATACTTACTTATCTCATTCCTTAAAGTGTATTGTTTTACTTTACCCCCCCCCCCCCATCATGATGGATAAATATGCAGCCTATTGTATATGTTCATTTGTTGTTGTTTTTTAGGATAGAATGGCTCTTTTCTCGCCAACTATTGATTAGCTTTCGCCGTAAAACAATAAAGAAGAAAAGGGTTACTCTATTGTAAAATACAGTTTTAATGTATATAGTGGGCTAATACTTTTCCAGAGGGGTGTAAAGTGAAGTAACACACTTTTAGGAATGAGATAAGTAAGTATTCATTATTTTTTAAAAGGAGTCTTCAAAGATTTTGGTAACCATTTTCTACTGGCAAATAATAAGGAACAAGGTATCATCTTTAAGGGCTCAAATTAGAATCTGCCACAGAAAAGATTAGTATACTTAAAAAGAGCATTAAAAGCTGCTTTCAGTAGTGTTTTCACCTTCTACATAGCAAATTAAAGAAATAAAAATACAATTTTACCTGATATCCGAGGAAAGGCTACTCTGAGTGGACAGATGAAGGACAAAAAACACCAAAAAATTGAGGGAGAATTTATGAAATCAATAAAGCCGAATTTGAAAGCTCTAATTTACCGGTTACCAGTATTTATTGTAGTTATAATACTTTTATTGTGCACTAGGCTAGTGCACAATGTGCACCTGGTTGGTGCACATTCTCCCATGCTGGCAAGTTTTTCCATCTTGGGTATTTTGTTCCAACTTTTGTGGGGAATCCTGCTGTAATATATAAAATACATACTTCCGTAATGAAAATCCCTAAGCTCTGCTAGATAAAAAGAAGAAAAAAAAAGTAGGAACTTCAAATTTAAAGAAGAAATAAAGCATTATAGCATGTCTAAATATTTTAGAGGGCATTTTTTCAAAATAATTTAGTCGATTCTTCATTGAGTAAAAGGCTTAACAGAGCAACACTAAAAACATAATTTATGTTTAAAAATGTTCCGAAAATGAAGGCATAGCAAACATAGAAACCTCTGGTGTTTAAGGAAACATGAATTATAGAGGTCTCAAAGGGTTACAAAATCCAAGGCTTCTGAGGCTCAACGTACGATGCTCTATTTAAAGCGAAAATTTTCACTACAAGTTAAAAATTTTTTTTTTTTAATATGTAATCAGAACATCTTTTATTTTAAAAATTGCTATGATCTTATCCCCTACTGAATCGAACATTGAAAATAAAACGGATCAGCTGTTAAAAGATTTGGGAAAATACATTCTATACAACCAAAAATACAATTCCGTGAGAGGGCCATGGAAATGTTGCGTGTAGTTTTTAGCTTCAAATACCCAGAGCCATTGCTATGGCCTATCACGTCCCTTTCTATTGATACCATGGTGCTAAACAAAAAAGTTGGCGAGGGGAGGGGAGGGGAGGACAAGGAATTTATCCCCTGGGGTTCAATCTTCCCTCTTGACAGCTTCGACTAAAATTGGTGTTTATGTACAAGCAAAGAGTGGATAACAAATCTCTGATATTTCAAGATGACCCCGAAGGCAGTAATAGGGCATAGCCCTTCAGATTCTCCAATAACAGAGTCAAGGGTTGATTTTGATAGAAATCGGAAATAGCTCGAACAGACATGTGTAAAAGAATTTTTCTGTTGTCTTACTTTTAGTGTCATCTGTTCTGACGCTCGGTCAAACCAGAAGTCATACCAATCGCTGACTCCGAATAATTTATATACAAGATGAACATTATTTCGATTTAGATAACAACTATTTACCTTGTCCATAATATTTTTGCTAAGGTATTTCAAAAAGCCTTACCTGACTAAATTTTAAATAAAAATTTATGCTCTATTCCCCTCAAACGAATATACACGCTATATTGGTTAGTCTAACACCTTCAAATGTCGAATTTAATTCTCAAGATGTATAAAATTTTGTTTTCAAAATTATCATATCTATCCTTTTGCCGTTTGCAGGCGTTATTGGAAAATGATGCCATAATACCTTCAAGTCCTAAAAATTGCATCTTAATTCAAATTAACTGGGTGAACTAAAATACGAAAAAAACACAAAAGGTTCATAAGCAAGCATAAACCAACATGAGACAAGGGAGATACAACTAAAAAAGGAAGATTTTTTATAAGCTTACTGATGAGTCACTGTGGCACTGTTTCACAAAATGTAAGTTTTTGCAACATGCAGCATCATTTTTCAAGAAAGCAATATATGTGTCTACGTCACTGACGCATGTCAGGTTCTTAAAACTATTTCAACGCAGTCAGCAAAACACAGCCAATATAAAAAAAAAAAAAAAAAAAAAAATAGTTGAGAAACCAATGTTGAATATCCTTTGAAAACAAATAATTTATTCTAAGAAAAATAGTTGATGGTGTTGGCTTTTATATTGAAAAATCTGCTGTGGTTATGAGCAATTTGGACTCATAAAAATGCTGCAGACTCCTGTCCTAGCTTTTTTGACTGTCGTCTCAGCGTAGCTTGCACTTTGAGGGGTGGGACAGACGTGTACACAAAAGAGTTTACGGATCGACTCCCCCTGAATTCTGATACTTTTTGTTTTTTTCTAACCCGTCATTCCTCTCCCAATATTTACTTTTGTGTATGACCTTGGGTCAGACATTTCTATGCAGAGCCAATATTCCATGTTGGATGCCACTTCCTTAGAGCAATAGTTTCCAACTTCAATTCTAGACCCTTTATTAATTTAAAAAGATAAAATTAAACTTAGGAAAATAGCAGTGGCTAAAGTTTTTATTCTCATTTTAGGGTTCTCCTGGTTTTCCAGGGTCGCCTGGTCCTTCTGGACCGCGTGGGTTGCCCGGTGTGCCCGGTGAAAAAGGTGGTAAAGGTGACGCTGCTATAGCACTGCCAGGAATGAAAGGACAAAAGGGTGAACCTGGATTTGATGGTACTAGAGGACCTGTTGGACCAACTGGCGATAAAGGATATGATGGACCAAAAGGGGACAAAGGAGAATCTGGAAGAGAGGTGAGTTTAGCGAATTATTGGCAGTAATCCCAGAAGTAGACTATGTACAACTGTGTAACTTAAAGTGATACACATACAACATCCACAAGAAACAGATACGAGAAAAAGTGTTTTTCCTATAATGATTCTTACGTAATTCCGCCATAAATACTATCAAAAAGTTAGTGGTAACGAACTATAAGTAAGGAGCGACCCGGCTCAATAGTAACCGAAACTCTAAAAAACAGAATTTTGATAACAATAGATACATCAAAAGAATCAAATTTTTATGCTGATTTCAAATATATAAGTTTCATCGAATTTAGTCTTACTCATAAAAATTTACGGGCCTGAGAAAATTGACCTTATTTTCGAAAAAAGGAAAAACGCCGCCTAAAAGGCATAGAACCTTAATGAAAATCACACCCTCAGATTGAGCGTATCAGAGAACCCTATTGTAGAGGTTTCAAGCTCCTATCTGCAAAATGTGGAATTTTGTATTTTTTTGCAAGAAGAAAGATAGAGGATGTTTCTTTTGGGAGTTACGTGGGAAGATATTTCCAGGGGCAAGGGGCATTACTATAAAGGGGGCGTCGGATCTCCCATCATTATTTTAAAAACGATCAGAAATTAAATGAAAAACAAAATAATTTCAACTGAAATTAAGGAGCAACATCAAAACTTAAAATTAACAGAAATTATTATGTATATGATTGGGTTCCCCCTAGTCATTACCTCGCTCTTTATGCTAATTTTTTTGTACTTTCATCAAAGCTATTTATTTTAATTAACGGCCTTTGTGATTCAGGGGTCATTCTTAAAGAATTGGAACAAAATTCGAACTTTAGCGTAAAGGGCGAGGTATTGACTAAAAATGTGTAATAAAAATATACGAACATAGAAGTTCGTTACGCAAGTTAATTCGTAAGCTACGTATATTTATAGTAGAGGAGGGGGTCCGACTCGTGACAGAACCACGTGGTTTATGGTTTTCTCAGTGAGAATGAAAAAACAGGAATTTTGTCACATTTATGGATGTCAACAGCAATTCATGTCTGTTTAATGGTTTTTGTCAGTGAGAATTTGAAAAACAGGAACTTTGTCACATGAAAAAACATGAATTTTCTCACATTTATGGTTGTTTTCATGGATGGTTTGTGTGTTGTTCAATTTATTTGATGTTTTTCTCGGATGTCTACATCATATTATGGATGTTTTATGTTTTTTGTCAGTGAGAATTTGAAAAACAGGGTGACAGGACCACGTGGTTTATGGTTTTCTCACTGAGAATTTGAAAAACAGGAATTTTCTAACTTGGAAAAAAAGGAACTTTCTCACTTGGAAAACCATAAACCACGTGGTCCTGTCACGAGTAGCACCTGTGAACTTGATTTACATAATCGCTAGGGGAAATTATTGATTCACGAAGGGGAGAATTAAGAAACATTAAGGCTTCTTTAATCTTAGATCTGAGGGATAAACGTTCTTTAGGTCAGAGAGAAAAATTAATATTCTATTTTTAAATAGGGCTTCATTGATCTTTAGTGTCAGGAATTATAATTGACATCACTTGTTATCTTGGAATTATGCGGGAGTCTAAAGAGATAGAAATTCTATTTTTAAATACGGCTTCACGGAGCTTTAAGTCGGAGAGATAAATTGATATTCTAACGAAACCCTAATAGTTTAGCTAGGAAAATTTATGAGATGAAGAGATTAACGTAGGAAAGGGTTTCCTAGAAATTTGAAATGCGTTAGCGCAGAGATGCCAAACAAAAGGAACACGCTGAAATTACGTTTAGGGATTATTTGGGCGAAACCGTTTTATCCATTTTATGGGATTATTTCGGCGAAACAGTTAGAGACATTTTGAAAGAAGATTTTAGGAAAGGTTTTAGAAGAGAATTTGAGGGTGAAACTCTGTGGTCGTTATAATACACAAGTTCCATTTGAACAGTGTTGTGAGGTCCTCTACCCCAACCCCAAAGGGTTCCGATCCCCCACCCCAACCCCGAAGGAAGCCCCCGGTACTCAAAGGTCCCCCAAGCTCCCATAGAGCCCCAACCCCCAAACGCCCTCCTCAGACCCTCAAAGGCCCTCCTCTGGTCCTCAAAGGGCCCCCCGGACCCCCAAAGGGCACCCCGGACCCCAAAGGCCCTCCCCCCGGTCCTCAAAGTCCCCCGGGCTCCCAAAGAGCCACCGGCGCCCCCAAAGGCCCACCCAGACCGCCAAAGGCCCTCCCCCGGCCCCCCAAAGGCCCATCGAGCTCCCAAAGGTCCAACGGGGGCCCAAAGGCCCTCCACCGGTCCCCAAATGTCCCCCAGGCCCCCAACTGTCCCCCCGGACCCCCAAAGGCCCTACCTGTGCTCCAAAGGCCCTCACTGTGCCCGAAAGGCCCTCCCCCGGCCCCATAGGTCCTCCGGACCAGAGAAGCGCTGCCGGGATGCGCCGTGGGCCAGGAAAGCGCCGCAGGATGTGCCGCAGGGATGCACCGCGGGTCAGGAAAGCGCCGCAGGATGTGCCGCAGGGATGCGCCACGGGTCAGGAAAGCGCCGCAGGATGCGCCGCAGGGAGGCACCGCAGGAAAGCACCGCAGGATGTGCCGCAGGTATGCGCTGCAAAAAAAAAGTAAACTAAAAAGTAAAAATTTCGATCACAGAAGGGCCCCCTCCCCCAAGGGTCCCCCAAACACCCTCCCGGGCCCCCCCCCCCAAAGAGTCCCCCCTCCATTTTTTTTAATACTTTTTATGGCTTTATTATATCTTTTCAGAACAAGTTCCAGAACCTATTTTCCAGATCCACTTTTCAGAACAACTTCAGAGCAAGTTACTTTCTTAATTTCCCTCCTAAACCCATTTTCTAACTTGAAGTACTTATCTTTTTCCCCCGAAACTATACTTTACACCTTTTTGGATACCTCAACAACAAGAAATATTTTTCAAAATTCATTTCAGAGCAAGTTACTTTCTTAATTTCACTCCTAAACACAGTTTGCAACTTGAAGCACTTATCTTTTTCGATCACAACTATACTTTACAGCTTTTTGGTTACCTCAACACAAAGAAATACATTTCAAAGACCATTTCAGAGCAAGTTACTTTCTTAATTTCACTCCTAAACCCATTTTCCAACTTGAAGTACTTATCTTTTTCACTCTCAACTATACTCTACAGCTTTTTGGATACCTCCACAACATGAAATTCTTTTCAAAGACCATTTCAGAGCAAGTTACTTTCTTAATGTCACTCCTAAACCCATTTTGCAACTTGAAGCACTTATCTTTTTCACCCACAACTATACTTTACAGCTTTTTGTATTCCTCAACACCAAGAAATACTTTTCAAAGACCATTTCAGAGCAAGTTACTTTCTTAATGTCCCTCCAAAACCCATTTTCCAACTTGAAGTACTTATATTTTTCACCAAAACTATACTTTACAGCCTTTTGGTTACCTCAACACCAAGAAATACTTTTCAAAGACCATTTCAGAGAAAGTTACTTTCTTAATGTCCCTTATAAACCCATTTTCCAAATTGAAGTACTTATCTTTTTCATCACAACTATACCTTACAGCTTTTTGGATACCTCAACACCAAGAAATACTTTTCAAAGACCATTTCAGAGCAAGTTACTTTCGCAATGTCACTCCTAAACCAAGTTTCCAACTTGAAGTACTTATCTTTTTCACTCACAACTATACTTTACAGCTTTTTGGATACCTCAACGCCAAGAAATACTTTTCATAGACCATTTCAGAGCAAGTTACATTCTTAATCTCACACCTAAACGCAGTTTTCGACTTGCTGGACTTATCTTTTTGCCCCTAAACTATAATTTACAGCTATTTTGTCACCTAAACATCAAGAAATTATTATCAAAGACCATTTCATAGCACTTTACTTTCTTAATTTCCCTCCTAAACCCATTTTCAAACTTGAAGTACTTATCTTTTTCACCCGAAACTATACTTTACACCTTTTTGGATACCTCAACACCAAGAAATATTTTTCAAAAGTCATTTCAGAGCAAGTTACATTCTTAATGTCCCTCATTAACCCATTTTGCAACTTGAAGTACTTATCTTTTTCGATCACAACAATAATTTACAGCTTTTTGGGTACCTCAAAACCAAGAAATACATTTCAAAGACCATTTCAGAGCAAGTTACTTTCTTAATCTCCATCATAAACCCATTTTCCAACTTGAAGTACTTATCTTTTTCAACCTCAACTAAACTTTACAGCCTTTTGGATACCTCAACATCAAGAAATTCTTTTCAAAGACCATTTCAGAGCAAGTTACTTTCTTAATGTCACTCATAAATCCATTTTTCAACTTGAAGCACTTATCTTTTTCACCCACAACTCTACTTTACAGCTTTTTGGATACCTCAACACCAAGAAATACTTTTCAAAGACCATTTCAGAGCAAGTTACTTTCTTAATGTCCCTCCTAAACCCATTTTCCAACTTGAAGTACTTATCTTTTTCACCCACTTTCTCAATGAAAAAGAAATTAGTTTTTAATCAATTCAATTTTTTCCAAATAATATAAAAATTTGCCACTTCGGTTCAGATTTTTCTCAAGGGGATGAAAAAATTTAAAATAATGTTCCAAATTTTCTCAACAAAGTGAAGAAAAGTTTTTGATCTCTTCTGAATTTTACCAAAGAACACGCTCCAATTCTAATTTCTCCAGAGAAAACAAAAATCTTCCAATTCAGGAAGATTCAAATTTTCCAATTCAAAATCTTCAAATTTAAAGTTCAATTCTAAATTTTTCGGTGGAAGATGGAAAAAGTAATACCATACTTGTGAATATTTTCCCGGAAGATAAAAAGTTCTAGTTCAATTTACAATTTCCTCAACGAAGTGAAGAAAAGTTCAAGTTCTCTACTGAATTTTACTAAGGAATACAATACAATTCTAATTTCACCAGAGAAAATAAAAATATTCCACTTAAGTTCTTTATTTCACAATGACATAAAGAAATTTAAAGTTCAATTCTAAATTTTTCGGCGGAAGATAGAAAAAGTAATACCATACTTGTGAATATTTTCATGAAAGATAAATAGTTCTAGTTCAAGTTACAATTTCCTCAACGAAGTGAAGAAAAGTTCAAGTTCTCTTCTGAATTTTACTAAAGAACACAATTCAATTCTAATTTCACCAAAGAAAATAAAAATCTTCCACTTAAGTTCTTTATTTCACAATGAAATAAAGAAATTTAAAGTTCATTTCTAAATTTTTCGGTGGAAGATAGAAAAAGTAATACTATACTTGTAAATATTTTCATGGAAGATGAAAAGTTCTAGTTCAATTTAAAATTTTCTCAAAGAAGTGAAGAAAAGTTTTTGATCTCTTCTGAATTTTACCAAAGAACACGCTCCAATTCTAATTTCTCCAGAGAAAACAAAAATCTTCTAATTCAGTTCTTTATTTCACAAGGACATAAAGAAACTTAAAGTTCAATTCTAATTTTTCGGTGGAAGATAGAAAAAGTAATACCAAACTTGTAAATATTTTCATGGAAGATGAAAAGTTCTTGTCCAATTTAAAATTTTCTCAACGAAGTGAAGAAAAGTTCAAGTTCTCTTCTGAACTTTACCAAAGAACACACTTCAATGCTAATTTCTCCAGAGGAAACAAAAATCTTTCACTTAAGTTCTTAATTTCACAAAGACATAAAGAAATTAAAGTTCAATTCTAAATTTTTCGGTTGAAGATGGAAAAAGTAATAACATACTTGTGAATATTTTCCCGGAAGATAAAAATTTATAGTTCAATTTACAATTTCATCAACGAAGTGAAGAAAAGTTCAAGTTCTCCACTGAATTTTACTAAAGAAAACAAAACAATTCTAATTTCACCAGAGAAAATAAAAATCTTCCACTTAAGTTATTTATTTCACGAAAACATAAATAAATTTAAATTTCAATTTTAAATTTTTCGGCTGAAGATAGAAAAAGTAATACTATACTTGTGAATATTTTCATGGAAGATAAAAAGTTCTAGTTCAATTTACAATTTCCTCAACGAAGTGAAGAAAAGTTCAAGTTCTCTTCTGAATTTTACTAAAGAACACAATTCAACTCTAATTTCACCAAAGAAAATAAAAATCTTCCACTTAATTTCTTTATTTCACAATGACATAAATAAATTTAAAGTTCATTTCTAAATTTTTTGGTGGAAGATAGAAAAAGTAATACCATACTTGTGAATATTTTCATGGAAGATTAAAAGTTCTAGTTCAATTTAAAATTTTCTCTACGAAGTGAAGAAAAGTTCAAGTTCTCTTCTGAACTTTACCAATGAACACAATTCAATTCTAATTTATCCAGAGAAAATAAAAATCTTCCACTTCAGTTCTTTATTTCACAAAGACATAAAGAAATTTAAAGTTAAATTCTAATTTTTGGTGGAAGATGGAAAAAGTAATACCATACTTGTGAATATTTTCCAGGAAGATAAAAAGTTCTAGTTCAATTTACAATTTCCTCAACAAAGTGGAGAAAAGGTCAAGTTCTCTTCTGAATTTTAATAAAGAACACAATTCAATTCTAATTTCTCCAGAGAAAACAAAAATCTTCCACTTAAGTTCTTTATTTCACAATGACATAAAGAAATTTAAAGTTCCATTCTAAATTTATCGGTGGAAGATAGAAAAAGTAATACTATATTTGTGAATATTTCCATGGAAGATAACAAGTTCTAGTTCAATTTACAATTTCCTTAACGAAGTGAAGAAAAGTTCAAGTTCTCATCTGAATTTTACTAAAGAACACAATTTAATTCTAATTTCACCAGAGAAAATAAAAATCTTCCACTTCACCTCTTTATTTCAAAAGGACATAAAGAAATTTAAAGTTCATTTCTAAATTTATCCGTGGAAGATAGAAAAAGTAATACCATACTTGTGAATATTTTCATGGAAGATGAAAAGTTCTAGTTCAATTAAAATTTTCTCGACATAGTGAAGAAAAGTTCAAGTTCTCTTCTGAACTTTACCAAAGATCACACTTCAATTCTAATTTCTCCATATAAAATGAAAATATTCCACTTCAGTTTTAAGTTCCCCAAAGAAATAAAGAAATTTAAAGTTCTATTCTAAATTTTTAGATGAAAGATAGAAAAAGTAATACTATGATTGTGATTATTTTCCATGAAGATCAAAAGTTTCACTTTATTTATAATTTTTCTTAAATTTGGTTCTGATTTTTCTCAAAGAAATAAAAAATTTAAAGTTCTGTTCCAAATTTTTTATAGAAGATAGAATAAGTTATACATTGATTGTGAATATTCAACATGAAGATATGGAACTTCACTTTAATTCAGAGTTTTCTCGAAGAAGTGCAAAATGTTCAAGTTCTCTTCTGAATTTTCTTAAAGAAGAGAAAAAAGTTAGCTCGATTCTGAATTTTACCCATGAAAATGAAAAAACCTTCCACTTCAGTTCAAAATTTCTCAAAGACATAAAAATTTAAATTTCAGTTCTAAACTTTTCTGTAGAAGATAGGAAAAGTTATACTATGATTGTGATTATTTTCCAGTGAAGATAAAAATTTTCACTTTAATTCTAATTTTCTTAAATTCAGTTCCGATTTTTTGCATAGATATTAAAAATTTAAATTGTTTAAGTTAGGTTAGTTTATATTATCATGAGCGCTCATGATAAGTTAACCTAACCTTTTCCGGCGAGTATGGTTAGGTTAGGCTAGATTAAGTTAGGTTAGGTTAAGTTAGGTTGGGTTAGCCCACGTACGCTTCACTTAGGTTAGGTGAGAGACAGTCAAAAAGTTAGGTGTATGATTAGGTTAGGTTAGGTTAGATTAAGTTAGGTTAGGTTAAGTTAGGTTAGGCTAGGTTAGCCTACGTACGCGCGCGTAAGTATTAAAGTTCAAGTTCTCTTCTGAACTTTACCAAAGATTGCACTTCAATTCTAATTTCTCCATAGAAAATAAAAATATTCCACTTCAGTTTTAAGTTCCCCAAAGAAATAAAGAAATTTAAAGTTCTATTCTAAATTTTTAGATGAAAGAAAGAAAAAGTAATACTATAATTGTGATTATTTTCCATGAAGATCAAAAGTTTCACTTTATTTATAATTTTTCTTAAATTTGGTTCTGATTTTTCTCAAATAAAAAAAAAATTTAAAGTTCTGTTCAAAATTTTTAATAGAAGATAGAAAAAGTTATACATTGATTGTGAATATTCAACATGAAGATAAGGAACTCCACTTTAATTCAGAGTTTTCTCGAAGAAGTGCAAAATGTTCAAGTTCTCTTCTGAATTTTCTTAAAGAAGAGAAAAAGTTAGCTCAATTCTGAATTTTACCCATGAAAATGAAAAAACCTTCCACGTCAGTTCAAAATTTCTCAAAGACATAAAAATTTAAATTTCACTTCTAAACTTTTCTGTAGAAGATAGGAAAAGTTATACTATGATTGTGATTATTTTCCAGTGAAGATAATAAGTTTCACTTTAATTTTAATTTTCTTAAATTAAGTTCCGATTTTTTGCAAAGAGATTAAAAATTTAAATTTTTTAAGTTTGGTTTGGTTAACTTATCATGAGCGCTCATTATAAGTTAACCTAACCTTTTCCGGCGAGTATGGTTAGGTTAGGCTAGATTAAGTTAGGTTAGGTTAAGTTAGGTTAGGTTAGCCCACGTACGCTTCACTTAGGTTAGCTTAGGTTAGGTGAGAGACATGCAAAAAGTTAGGTGTATGTTTAGGTTAGGTTAGGTTAGATTAAGTTAGGTTAGGTTAAGTTAGGTTAGGCTAGGTTAGCCTACGTAAGCGAGCGTACGTAGGCGAAACTAGCC
Organism: Artemia sp. Qi Xiang Cuo; assembly: GCF_049724085.1. Taxonomy (NCBI): domain Eukaryota; kingdom Metazoa; phylum Arthropoda; class Branchiopoda; order Anostraca; family Artemiidae; genus Artemia; species Artemia sp. Qi Xiang Cuo. Next base: position 34,661,218 of record NC_142811.1, read on the forward strand.
TCACCTAACTTAAGCTAACCTAACTTAATCTAACCTAACCTAACCTAATCAAACACCTAAGTTTTCGCCTGTCTCTCACCTAACCTAAGCTAACCTAAGTGAAGCGTACGTGGGCTAACCTAACCTAACTTAACCTAACCTAACTTAATCTAGCCTAACCTAACCATACTCGCCGGAAAAGGTTAGGATAACTTATCATGAGCTCTAAAGATAAGATAACATAACATAAATTAACCAATTTAAGTGTGTTAGCTCTTGCCAAAAAATTGGAACTGAATTCAGGAAAATTAGAATTTAAGTGAAACTTATTATATTAACTGGAAAATAATCACAAACCGAGTATAGCTTTTTCTATATTACAAAGAAATTTTTCTAACTGAAATTTAAATATTTATGTAATTGGGAAATTTTTACCTTAAAGGGACGGATGTTTAATTTTCACGGTTAAAATTCCGACCCAATTCAAATTTTTTCTATTATTTTATTGAATTCAGAATATTAGATGATCATTTTGCGCTTCTTAGGGAAAACTCTGACTTAAAAAAGAATTTAATATCTACAGGTTGAATATTAACATTCAATGTATAACTTTTTCTATCTTCTATGAAAAATTTGGAACAGAACTTTAAATTTTTTATTTCTTTGAGAAAAATCAGAACAAAATTTAAGAAAAATTATAAATACAGTGAAACTTTTGATCTTCATGGAAAATAATCACAATCATAGTATTACTTTTTCTTTCTTTCATCTAAAAATTTAGAATAGAACTTTAAATTTCTTTATTTCTTTGGGGAACTTAAAACTGAAGTGGAATATTTTTATTTTCTATGGAGAAATTAGAATTGAAGTGCGATCTTTGGTAAAGTTCAGAAGAGAACTTGAACTTTAATACTTACGCGCGCGTACGTAGGCTAACCTAGCCTAACCTAACTTAACCTAACCTAACTTAATCTAACCTAACCTAACCTAATCATACACCTAACTTTTTGCCTGTCTCTCACCTAACCTAAGCTAACCTAAGTGAAGTGTACGTGGGCTAACCTAACCTAACTTAACCTAACCTAACTTAATCTAGCCTAACCTAACCATACTCGCCGGAAAAGGTTAGGTTAACTTATCATGAGCGCTCATGATAATTTAGACTAACCTAACTCAAAAAAATTAAATTTTTAATCTCTGCAAAAAATCGGAACTGAATTTAAGAAAATTAGAATTAAAGTGGAACTTTTTATCTTCACTGGAAAATAATCACAATCATAGTATAACTTTTCCTATCTTCTACAGAAAAGTTTAGAATTGAAATTTAAATTTTTATGTCCTTGAGAAATTTTGAACTGAAGTGGAAGGTTTTTTCATTTTCATGGGTAAAATTCAGAATTGAGCTAACTTTTTCTCTTCTTTAAGAAAATTCAGAAGAGAACTTGAATATTTTGCACTTCTTCGAGAAAACTCTGAATTAAAGTGGAGTTCCATATCTTCATGTTGAATATTCACAATATATGTATAACTTTTTCTATCTTCAATGAAAAATTTGGAACAGAACTTTAAATTTTTTATTTCTTTGAGAAAAATCAGAACCAAATTTAAGAAAAATTATAAATAAAATGAAACTTTTGATCTTCATGGAAAATAATCACAATCATAGTATTACTTTTTCTATCTTTCATCTAAAAATTTAGAATAGAACTTTAAATTTCTTTATTTCTTTGGGGAACTTAAAACTGGAGTGGAATATTTTTATTTTCTATGGAGAAATTAGAATTGAAGTGTGATCTTTGGTAAAGTTCAGAAGAGAACTTTTCTTCACTATGTCGAGAAAATTTTAATTGAACTAGAACTTTTCATCTTCCATGAAAATATTCACAAGTATGGTATTACTTTTTCTATCTTCCACGGATAAATTTAGAAATGAACTTTAAATGTCTTTATGTCCTTTTGAAATAAAGAGGTGAAGTGGAAGATTTTTATTTTCTCTGGTGAAATTAGAATTAAATTGTGTTCTTTAGTAAAATTCAGATGAGAACTTGAACTTTTCTTCACTTCGTTAAGGAAATTGTAAATTGAACTAGAACTTTTTATCTTCCATGGAAATATTCACAAGTATAGTATTACTTTTTCTATCTTCTGCCGATAAATTTAGAATGGAACTTTCAATTTCTTTATGTCATTTTGAAATAAAGAACTTAAGAGGAAGATTTTTGTTTTCTCTGGAGAAATTAGAATTGAATTGTGTTCTTTAGTAAAATTCAGAAGAGAAATTGACCTTTTCTTCACTTCGTTGAGGAAATTGTAAATTGAACTAGAACTTTTTATCTTCCGGGAAAATATTCACAAGTATGGTATTACTTTTTCCATCTTCCACCAAAAATTTGAATTGAACTTTAAATTTCTTTATGTCTTTGTGAAATAAAGAACTGAAGTGGAAGATTTTTGTTTTCTCTGGATAAATTAGAATTGAATTGTGTTCTTTGGTAAAGTTCAGAAGAGAACTTGAACTTTTCTTCCCTTCTTAGATAAAATTTTTAATTGAACTAGAACTTTTCATCTTCCATGAAAATATTCACAAGAACGGTATTACTTTTTCTATCTTCCACCGAAAAATTTAGAAATGAACTTTAAATTTATTTATTTCATTTTGAAATAAATAACTTCAGTGGAAGATTTTTATTTTCACTGCTTAAATTAGAATCGAATTATGTTCTTTAGTAAAATTCAGATGAGAACTTGACCTTTTCTTCACTTCGTTGAGGAAAATGTAAATTGAACTAAAACTTTTTATCTTACATGAAAATATTCACAAGTCTAGTATTAATTTTTCCATCTTCCGCCGAAAAATTTAGAATTGAACTCTAAAATTGTTTATGTCTCCGTGAAATAAAGAACTTAAGTGGAATATTTTTGTTTTATCTGGAGAAATTAGAATTTAATCGTATTCCTTAGTAAAATTCAGTAGAGAACTTGAACTTTTCTTCACTTCGTTGAGGAAATTGTAAATTGAACTAGAATTTTTTATCTTCCGGGAAAATATTCACAAGTATGGTATTACTTTTTAAATCTTCCACCGAAAAATTTAGAATTTAACTTTAAATTTCTTTATGTCTTTGTGAAATTAAGAAATTAAGTGGAAGATTTTTGTTTTCTCTGGAGAAATTAGCATTGAAGTGTGTTCTTTGGTAAAGTTCAGAAGAGAACTTGAACTTTTCTTCACTTCGTTGAGAAAATTTTAAATTGGACAAGAACTTTTCATCTTCCATGAAAATATTTACAAGTTTGGTATTAATTTTTCTATCTTCCACCGAAAAATTAGAATTGAACTTTAAATTTCTTTGTGTCTTTGTGAAATAAAGAACTGAATTGGAAGATTTTTGTTTTCTCTGGAGAAATTAGAATTGGAGCGTGTTCTTTGGTAAAATTCAGAAGAGATCAAAAACTTTTCTTCACTTCGTTGAGAAAATTTTAAATTGAACTAGAACTTTTCATCTTCCATGAAAATATTCACAAGTATGGTATTACTTTTTCTATCTTCCACCTAAAAATTTAGAAATGAACTTTAAATTTCTTTATGTCATTGTGAAATAAAGAACTTAAGTGGAAGATTTTTATTTTATCTGGTGAAATTAGAATTGAATTGTGTTCTTTAGTAAAATTCAGAAGAGAACTTGATCTTTTCTTCACTTCGTTGAGGAAATTGTAAATTGAACTAGAACTTTTTATCTTTCATGAAAATATTCACAAGTATGGTATAACTTTTTCTATCTTCCGCCGAAAAATTTAGAATTGAACTTTAAATTTCTTTATTTCATTGTGAAATAAAGAACTTATGTGGAAGATTTTTATTTTCTCTGGTGAAATTAGAAGTGTATTGTATTCTTTAGTAAAATTCAGTAGAGAACTTGAACTTTTCTTCACTTCGTTGAGGACATTGTAAATTAAACTAGAACTTTTTATCTTACGGGAAAATATTCACAAGTATGGTATTACTTTTTCCATCTTCCACCGAAAAATTTAGAATTGAACTTTAAATTTCTTTATGTCTTTGTGAAATTAAGAACTTAAGTGGAAGATTTTTGTTTTCTCTGGAGAAATTAGAATTGAATTGTGTTCTTTGGTAAATTTCAGAAGAGAACTTGAACTTTTCTTCACTTCTTTGAGAAAATTTTAAATTGGACAAGAACTTTTCATCTTCCATGAAAATATTTACAAGTTTGGTATTACTTTTTCTATCTTCCACCGAAAAATTAGAATTGAACTTTAAGTTTCTTTATGTCTTTGTGAAATAAAGAACTGAATTGGAAGATTTTTGTTTTCTCTGGAGAAATTAGAATTGGAGCGTGTTCTTTGGTAAAATTCAGAAGAGATCAAAAACTTTTCTTCACTTTGTTGAGAAAATTTGGAACATTATTTTAAATTTTTTCATCCCCTTGAGAAAAATCTGAACCGAAGTGGAAAATTTTTATATTATTTGGAAAAAATAGAATTGATTAAAAACAAATTTCTTTTTCATTGAGAAAGTGGGTGAAAAAGATAAGTACTTCAAGTTGCAAAATGGGCTTAGGATGGACATTAAGAAAGTAACTTGCTCTGAAATGGTCTTTGAAAAGTATTTCTTGGTGTTGAGGTATCCCAAAAGCTGTAAAGTATAGTTGTGAGTAAAAATGATAAGTGCTCCAAGTTGCAAAATGGATTTAGGAGTGACATTAAGAAAGTAACTTGCTCTGAAATGGTCTTTGAAAAGAATTTCTTGATGTTGAGGTATCCAAAAAGCTGTAAAGTATAGTTGAGGGTGAAAAAGATAAGTACTTCAAGTTGGAAAATGGGTTTATGAGGGACATTAAGAAAGTAACTTGCTCTGAAATGGTCTTTGAAATGTATTTCTTGGTTTTGAGGTAACCAAAAAGCTGTAAAGTATTGTTGTGATCGAAAAAGATAAGTACTTCAAGTTGCAAAATGGGTTAATGAGGGACATTAAGAATGTAACTTGCTCTGAAATGACTTTTGAAAAGTATTTCTTGTTTTTGAGGTATCCAAAAATATGTAAAGTATAGTTTCGGGTGAAAAAGATAAGTACTTCAAGTTAGAAAATGGGTTTAGGATGGAAATTAATAATGTAAATTTCTCTGATATTGTATTTTAAAAGTATTTCTGGGTGTTGAGGTATCCAAAATGCTGTAAAGTATAGTTGAGGGTGAAAATAGTAAGTACTTCAAGTTGTAAAATGGGTTTAGAAGTGAGATTAAGAAAGTAACTTGCTCTGAAATGGTCTTTGAAAAGTATTTCTTGGCGTTGAGGTATCCAAAAAGCTGTAAAGTATAGTTGTGAGTGAAAAAGATAAGTACTTCAAGTTGGAAAATTGGTTTAGGAGTGACATTAAGAAAGTAACTTGCTCTGAAATGGTCTTTGAAAAGTATTTCTTGGTGTTGAGGTATCCAAAAAGCTGTAACGTATAGTTGTGATGAAAAAGATAAGTACTTCAAGTTGCAAAATGGGTTTATGAGGGACATTAAGAAAGTAACTTGCTCTGAAATGTTCTTTTAAAAGTATTTCTTGGCGTTGAGGAATCCAAAAAGCTGTAAAGTATAGTTGTGAGTGAAAAAGATAAGTACTTCAAGTTGGAAACTTGGTTTAGGAGTGACATTAAGAAAGTACCTTGCTCTGAAATGGTCTTTGAAAAGTATTTCTTAGTGTTGCGGTATCCAAAAAGCTGTAAGGTATAGTTGTGATGAAAAAGATAAGTACTTCAAGTTGCAAAATGGGTTTAGGAGTGACATTAAGAAAGTAACTTGCTCTGAAATGGTCTTTGAAAAGTATTTCTTGGTGTTGAGGTAACCAAAAAGCTGTAAAGTATAGTTTCGGTGAAAAAGATAAGTACTTCAAGTTGGAAAATGGGTTTAGGAGTGACATTAAGAAAGTAACTTGCTCTGAAATGGTCTTTGAAAAGTATTTCTTGGTGTTGAGGAATCCAAAAAGCTGTATAGTATAGTTGTGGGTGAAAAAGATAAGTGCTTCAAGTTGCAAAATGGGTTTATGAGTAACATTAAGAAAGTAACTTGCTCTGAAATGGTCTTTGAAAAGAATTTCATGATGTGGAGGTATCCAAAAAGCTGTAGAGTATAGTTGAGAGTGAAAAAGATAAGTACTTCAAGTTGGAAAATGGGTTTAGGAGTGAAATTAAGAAAGAAACTTGCTCTGAAATGGTCTTTGAAATGTATTTCTTTGTGTTGAGGTAACCAAAAGGCTGTAAAGTATTGTTGTGATCGAAAAAGATAAGTGCTTCAAGTTGCAAAATGGGTTTAGGAGGGACATTAAGAAAGTAACTTGCTCTGAAATGACTTTTGAAAAATATTTCTTGGTGCTGAGGTATCCAAAAAGGTGTAAAGTATAGTTTCGTGTGAAAAATATAAGTACTTCAAGTTAGAAAATGGGTTTAGGAGGGACATTAAGAAAGTAACTTGCTCTGAAGTTGTTCTGAAAAGTGGATCTGGAAAATAGGTTCTGGAACTTTTTCTGAAAAGATATAATAAAGCCATAAAAAGTATTAAAAAAAATGTAGGGGGGACTCTTTGGGGGGGGGCCCGGGAGGGTGTGTGGGGGGCCCGGGGGGGAGGGTGCCCTTCTGTGATCGAAATTTTTACTGTTTAGTTTACTTTTTTTTTGCAGCGCATACCTGCGGCACATCCTGCGGTACTTTCTTGAGGATCCTCCTAGCGGCGCATTCTGCGGTGCTTTCCTGACCCGCGGCGCATCCCTGCGGCACATCCTGCGGCGCTTTCCTGACCCGCGGCGCATCCCTGCGGCACATCCTGCGGCGCTTTCCTGGCCCACGGCGCATCCCGGAAGCGCTTCTCTGGTCCGGGGGACCTATGGGGCCGGGGGAGGGCCTTTGGGGCACAGTGAGGGCCTTTGGAGCACAGGTAGGGCCTTTGGGGGTCCGGGGGGACAGTTGGGGGCCTGGGGGACATTTGGGGACCGGTGGAGGGTCTTTGGGACCCCGTTGGTCCTTTGGGAGCTCGATGGGCCTTTGGGGGGCCGGGGGAGGGCCTTTGGCGGTATGGGGGGGCCTTGGGGGGCGCGGGGGGCTCTTGGGGCGCCCGGGGGACTTGGCGGCAGGGGGGGAGGGCCTTGCAGGTCGGGGGGGCCGTTGGGTGGTCCGGGAGGCTCTTTGAGGACCAGAGGAGGGCCTTTGCGGGTCTGAGGTGGGTGTGTGGAGGGTTGGGGCTCTATGGGAGCTTGTGGGACCTATGAGTACCGGGGGCTTCCTTCGGGGTTGTGGTGGGGGATCGGAACCCTTTGGGGTTGGGGTAGAGGACCTCACAACACTGTTCAAATGGAACTTGTGTATTATAACGGCCACAGAGTTTCACCCTCAAATTCTCTTCTAAAACCTTTCCTAAAATCTTCTTTCAAAATGTCTCTAACTGTTTCTCCGAAATAATCCAATAAAATTTATAAAAAGGTTTAACCCAAATAATACCTAAAAGTAATTTCATCGTGTTCATTATGTTTGGCATCTCTGCGCTAACGCATTTCAAATTTATAGGAAACCCTTTCCTACGTTAATCTCTTCATCTCATAAATTTTCCTAGCTAAACTATTAGGGTTTCGTTAGAATATCAATTTATCTCTCCGACTTAAAGGTCCGTGAAGCCGTATTTAAAAATAGAATTTCTATCTCTTTAGACTCCCGCATAATTCCAAGATAACAAGTGATGTCAATTATAATTCCTGACACTAAAGATCAATGAAGCCCTATTTAAAAATAGAATATTAATTTTTCTCTCTGACCTAAAGAACGTTTATCCCTCAGACCTAAGATTAAAGAAGCCTTAATGTTTCTTAATTCTCCCCTTCGTGAATCAATAATTTCCCCTAGCGATTATGTAAATCAAGTTCTCAGGCGCTACTCGTGACAGGACCACGTGGGGTTTGGTTTTCCAAGTGAGACATGTACTTTTTTTCCAAGTGAGAAAATTCCTTTTTTTCAAATTCTCAGTGAGAAAACCATACACCACGTGGTCCTGTCACCCTGTTTTTCAAATTCTCACTGACAAAAACCATAAAACATCCATAATTTGATGTTGACATCCGAGAAAAACATCAAATAAATTGAACAACACACATAACCATCCATGAAAACAACCATAAATGTGAGAAAATTCATGTTTTTTCATGTGACAAAGTTCCTGTTTTTCAAATTCTCACTGACAAAAACCATTAAACAGACATGAATTGCTGTTGACATCCATAAATGTGACAAAATTCCTGTTTTTTCATTCTCACTGAGAAAACCATAAACCACGTGGTTCTGTCACGAGTCGGACCCCCTCCTCTACTATTTATTACTAATAAAACGTTCGTAAATAAAATTAAAAATTCTAGTGCCCTTTTTAAGTAACCAAAAAAATTGGAGGGCACCAAGGCCCGCTCTTCCACCCATTTTTTTCTCAAAATCGTCAGATCAAAATTTTGAGAAAGCCATCTAGCCAAAAAAAAAATAAAAATTACTATGCAAATTTGGTTTAATTATTTATGTAAGGTGAGCCAAAATAAAAACTTGCATTAATTTAAAAACGTTCAGAAATTAAATAAAAAAAAACAAGTTTTTTTTTAACTGAAAGTAAGAAGCGTCATTAAAGCTTAAAACGAACAAAAATTATTCCGTATATGGAAGGGGCTGTCCCCTCTTCAGCGCCTCGCTCTTTACGCTAAAGTTTTATTGTTTTAAAAAATAAATTTGTGAGACAGAGTCAAACTTTAGAGTAAAGAGTGAGGCGTTTAGGAGTGGACAGCCCCTTTCATGTACGGAATAATTTCTGTTCATTTTAAGTTTTAATGTCGCTCTTTACTTTCAGTAAAAATTTTTTTTTTTATTTAATAGCACAATGGGCTGACATTTTTAGCACAAACATTCTATTAATGCAAAACCTGAGTGTCAATTTACGAATTATTTATTTGCAATAAAACTGTCAATAAAGTAAACAAATAAGTAGAACAACAGGGAAATTTGTATACAAGACAGTGGAACGCAACTTTAAATGAATATTTCGACCCTATATCCAAGGGCCGTCCTCAGCAAAACAGACGATGAGAATAAAAACACTATAAAAGAAACTTACATTAAAATTCAATCATTAAAACTATTTAAAAAAATATTTTAAAACAGCCCTAATATCATTACTTCAAGGAAGTTCAACCAGGACTGAACATCCTTGAAGTAATGATATTAGGGCTGTTTTAAAACATTCTTTTAAACAGTTTTAAGGATTGAATTTTAATGTAAGTTTCTTTTTTAGTGTTTTTATTCTCTCCGTCTGTTTTGCTGAGGACGGCCCTTGGATATAGGGTCGAAATATTCATTTAAAGTTGCGTTCCACTGTCTTGTATAAAAAAATTTCCCTGTTATTCTACTTATTTGTTTATGATGGAAAGGCAGTGTGGTCTTCGTCGCTATTTGCGTCAATAAAGTAATGTTACTGCATTTTCATGCAATATTAACAGGTATATATTTTCCACAAACTAGCGACGTACATTGAGACGTGGCCAAGAACAAAATCAGAAAAGAAAACAACAGACAAATGATAATGATTTTTAGTAAATAAACTTCTAGAGGGCATTAGAACCTCGTTTAATTAGCACCATCTAATGCAAAAGTACAAAAAAGTCCTCTGTACTTTACCTAATTGATAATATTCCTTTTCGAAAGATGTATTGATTTTCTTAATTGAGAATATACGAATAATTTGGTTGAAATGATCAATCAAAGCTTAAAAAACTTGGTTCAATCTTCTTAAAAGTTGTAAAATAATGTCCGGTAAGTAAGGAGAAGGGCGGCTTTACGATAACTCTGAAAGTTGATTAGCTATGCGAATGAAAATATCATGAATATGTCTGCAGAGTGCACTAGGCCTGAGAAATGTGTTTTGAAGTTTCTAGCTGCTTCCCCCTCCCCACCTCCATAATACCTGTACATCTCATGAATTTGTAAAGGTGAAAGGAACTTTCAATAATATACTACTACTGCTACTAACAACTCACCGCAGCACCAAGTCGCCTGAGGTAAACACAGCTACGCACGCTCCTTCTCCATCTCAATTTATTTAAAGCCTCCCTTTTTACACCCGCCCACGAAGTTCCCATTTCCTTTAAATCTTTCTTTATGACGTCCTCTAACCCCAGACGAGGACGACCAGCTTTCCGTTTAGCCCTAGATGGTTGGCTGAAAAGGAAAATTTTTGGCAATCTGTCATCCTTCATCCGCACAACGTGCCCTAGCCACCTCAACCTTTCTTTCATTATAGCCCTAGAGAGCAGTATTGAACCACATTTTTCGTATAGCCTATTATTCAAAATACGGTCAGTCAGCCGGGTATCCAGAACAATAAGGCTAAATTAGGTTTCAGTGCGATATCTTCTTCGTCTTAAAAAAAGAGAAAAAACATATTAGCTTAGAATCTGTCCCAAATCTTGGTAGTCATCTAGCCAAAGTCTAATGAACAAGAGGAACAGCCTCTAAGCCAATACTGCGCATTTTTTTTCAAAGTTAAACTCCACAGTCAACAGGAATTCAAAGATCACAGAATCTTATGTGTAACGCCAGACTCTTAAAGATATTAAATAAAAAAAACAAGTTTTTTAAACTAAAAGTAAGGAGCGACATTAAAACTTAAAACCAACAGAAATTATTCCGTATATGAAAGGGACTGTCCCCTCCTCAACGCCTCGCTCTTTACGCTAAAGTTTTTTTTATTTTTTTAAAAAATGAAGTTGTGAGACAGAGTACAACTTTAGCGTAAAGAGCGAGGCGTTGAGGAGGGGACAGTCATAGAGAGGGGTCAGGAGGTCGTGACCCTACACCATATATGGGCATAGAGTCCCTAGGGAGAACACCTCTCTGTCAGTCCGACGGGGCACCATATATGGGCATGGAATCCCCAGGGAGAACACGTTTCCGAGAAATGTCTCCGGGCGAAGTTTATTAATATCTTTGGTGTTTGTCCAGGAGAATTGTTTCCGGGTGAAGTTTATTAATGTCTTTGGTGATCGTCCAGGAGAATTGTTTCCGGGCGAATGTTTTGATCTTAGAGATGAAGAGATTACCGCGGGAAAGGGTTTCTTAGGAATTTCAAATGTGACAGCGCAGGAATGTCAAAACAAAAGGAACACGCTTAAATTACGTTTAGAGATTATTTGGGCGAAACCGTTTTAGGAATTTTAGGGATTATTTGGTCGAAACTGTTTTAGGCATTTTAGGGAATTATTTGGGCGAAACAGTTTGAAGCATTTTAGAAGATGATTTGAGACACAAAAGGGCCCCATCTCCCCAATTTTTGGCTCCCCCTCGAATATATTTTTCAGAACAAGTTCTTTATGTAATGTCCTTCCTAAACTCATTTTACAAGTTGAAGTACCCATCTTTTTCACCCACAACTTTACTTTATAGCTTTTGGGCCCCAAGTCCTACCCCTATCCCTCCACTCTCCCTCAAACCCCTCCACCTCCTCCCTCCCACCATACCCCCCTCCCCCAAACTTTTTTGAGTTTTTTTTTCTTTTTTGAGTTTTTTTTTTTTTTTTTAATTTTTTTTACATCTCATAGAATGTCTTGAAACACTTAAAAAAAAAAAAATTCATATTTAATATTTTCCAAATTCAAAATGGGAATGATATAGATATGTGTGTCGCAACTTTTACTGTTAGAAAAAGAATATTTGTAGTGACCAATTTTTTATTTTTTTTTTAACTTTTTTTTTTAAATCTTAGAATGTCATTAAACACACTTAAAACACAAGTGTTTTAAGCCTACGTACAACCTAACTTTATGTAATGTTTTAAAAGGCATTTCAGAGCAAGTTCTTTTCATAATGTCCCTCCTAAACCAATTTTACAAGTTGAAGCATCCATCCTTTTCACCCACAACTTTACTTTACAGCTTTTTGGATATCTCAACACCAAGGAATACTTTTCAAAGGCATTTCAGAGCAAGTTCCTTTCTTAATGTCCCGCCTAAACCCATTTTACAAGTTGAAGTACCCATCCTTTTCACCCACAATTTTACTTTACTTCTTTTTGGATACCTCAACACCAAGCAATACTTTCAAATGGCATTTCAGAGCAAGTTCTTTTCTTAATGCCCCTCCTACACCCATTTTACAACTTGAAGTAGCCATCCTTTTCACCCACAACTTTACTTTACAGCTTTTAGGATACCTCAACACCAAGCAATACTTTCAAAAAGCATTTCAGAGCAAGTTCTTTTCTTAATGCCACTCCTAAACCCATTTTACAACTTGAAGTAGCCATCCTTTTCACCCAAAACTTTACTTTACAGCTTTTAGTATACCTCAACACCAAGCAATACTTTTTTTTTACATCAGAATGTCATGAAACACTTAAAACAAAAAAAATTCACATTTAATATTTTCCAAGTTCAAAATGGGCACACACACAAAAACTTACACACACACACACACACACACACACAAACACACAAACAAACACACACAGACACACACAAACAAACAAACACAAAAAAAAACAAAAAAACAAACAAAAAAAAAGAAACACACAGACAAACACACACACACACATACATAAACACATAGACACACACATACACACATACACACACACAAACACACACACACACAAAAACACACACACACACACACACACAGAGACACACACACACACAGACACACACACACACAAACTTACACACACACACACACACACACAAACTTACACACACACAAAAACTTACACACACACACAAAAACTTACACACACACAGAAACTTACACACACACAAAAACTTACACACACACAAAAACTTACACACACAAAAAAACATACACACACAAAAACTAACACACACAAAGAAAATTACACACACACACACACAAATTTACACATACACACACAAAAACTAACACACACAGAAACTTACACACACATAAAAACTTACACACACACACAAAAACTTACACACACACAAAAACTTACACACACACAAAAAAACTTACACACACAAAAAAACTTACAAACACACAAAAACTTACACACACACAAAAACTTAAACACACACACAGAAACTTACACACACACAAAAACTTACACACACACACAAAAACTTACACACAAACAAAAACTTACACACACACACACACAAAAAAACTTACACACACACAAAAACTTACACACACACAGAAACTTACACACACATAAAAACTTACACACACACAAAAATTTACACACACACAAAAACCTACACACACACAAAAACTTACACACACACACAGAAACTTACACACACACAAAAACTTACACACACACACAAACTTACACACACACAAAAACTTACACACACACAAAAACTTACACACACACAAAACTTACACACACACACAAAAACTTACACACACACAAAAACTTACACACACACACAAAAACTTACACACACACAAAAACTTTCACACACACAAAAACTTACACACACACAAAAACATAAACACAAACAAAAACTTACACACACACACACAAAAATGTCAACACACACACAAAAATTTACACACACACAAAAACTTACACACACACAAAAACTTACACACACACAAAAACTTACACACACACAAAAAACTTAAACACATACAAAAAAACTAAAACACACACAAAAACTAAAAAACACACAAAAACTTACACACACGCAAAAACTTACACACACACTCAAAAACTTACACACACACACAAAAACTTAACTTACACACACACAAAAACTTACACACACACAAAAACTTACACACACAAAAAAACTTACAAACACACAAAAACTAACACACACAAAAACTTACACACACACACAAAAACTTACACACACACATAAAAACTTACACACACTCAAAAAAACTCACACACACAAAAACTTACACAAACACACAAAAACTTACACACACACACACAAAAAAACTTACACACACACAAAAAAAACTTACACACACACACAAACTAACACACACAAAAAATAAGACACACACACAAAAACTTACAAACACAAAAAAAATTACAAACACATAAAAACTTACACACACACACAAAAACTTACACACACAAAAAAAACTTACACACACATAAAAACTTACACACACAAAAACTTACACAAACACAAAAACTTACACACAAACACAGAAACTTACACACACAAAGAAACTTACACACACAAAAACACTTACACACACACAAAAACTTACACACACACACACAAAAACTTACACAAACACACAAACTTACACACACACACAAAAACTTACACACACACACACACAAAAATTTACACACACACACATACACACAAAAATTTACACACACACAAAAATACTTACACACACAAAAAAAACATACACACGCACACTAAAACTTGCAAACACACAAAATCTTACACACACACATAATAACTTACACACATACAAAAACTCACACACACAAAAAAAATTATACACACAAAAAAATTTACACACACACACAAAATCTTACACGCACACAAAAACTTACACATACACAAAAACTTACACACACACACAGAAACTTACACACACACAAAAACTTACACACACACACAAAAACTTACACACACAAAAACATACATACACAAAAAAACTTACACAAAAAATAACACACACAAAAAAACTAACACACACACAAAAACTAACACACACACAAAAACTTACACACAAAGATATAAACACAAAAAAACTTACACACACAAACAAACTTACACATACACACACAAAAAATTATACACACACACAAAAAATTACACACACACACACAAAAACATACACACACAGAGAAACTTACATACACATAAAAACTTACACACACACACACACACAAAAACTAACACACACACAAAAACTTAAACACACACACAAAAACTTACACACACACAAAAACTTACACACACACAAAAACTAACACACACACAAAAACTTACACACAAACAAAAACTTACACACACAAAAAAAAACTTACACACACACAAAAACTTACACACACACACAAAAACTTACACACAAAAAACTTACACACACATAAAAACTTACACAAAAAATTACACACACACAAAAACTTACACACAAACAAAAACTTACACACACACAAAAACTTACACAAAAAATTAGACACACACACAAACTTACACACACACACAAACTTACACACACACACACAAAATAACACACACAAACAAAAACAAACACACATACACAAACTTACACACAAAAAAAAACTAACACACACACACACAAAATAACTAACACACACACAAAAAATAACACTCACACATAAAAACTAACACACACACACAAAATTAAACACACACAAAAACATACACACACACACACAGAAACATACACACACACAAACAAAAACTTACACACACCCACACACAAAAACTTACACACACACAAACACTTACACACACACAGAAACTTACACACACATAAAAACTTACACACACACAAAAATTTAAACACACACACACATAAACTTACACACACACAAAAACTTACACACACACAAAAACTTCCACACACACACACACAAAAAAAAACTTACACACACACAAAAACTTACACACAAACAAAAACTTACAAACACACAAAACTTACACACACAAAAAAACTTACACACACACACAAAATTTACACACACAAAAACTTACACACACACAAAAACTAACACACACACACAGAAACTTACACACACAAAAAAACTTACATACACACACAAAAACTTACACACACACAGAAATTTACACACACACACAAAAGCTTACACACACACACACACAAAATAACACACACACAAAAACTTAAAAACACACACAAAAACTTACACACACACAAAAAAATACACACACACAAAAACTTACACACACACAAAAACTTACACACACACACAAAAACTTACACACACACACAGAAACTTACACACACAAAAGCTTACACAAACACTAAAACTTACACACACAAAAAAACTTACACGAACATAAAAACTTACACACACAAAAAAAACTTAAAACCAAAAAAAAAACTTACACACACACAAAAACTTACACACACAAAATAACTTACACACACATAAAAACTAACCCACACACAAAAACTTACACACACACAAAAAAATACACACACCCACACACAAAAACTTACACACACACAAAAACTTACACACACACAGAAACTTACACACACACAAAAACTTACACACACACAAAAACTTACACACACACACACAGAAACTTAAACAAACACAAAAAATTACACACAAACAAAAACTTACACACACACACACACACACACAAACTGACACACACAAAAAAATTTAAACACACACAAAAACTTAAACACATACAGAAACTTACACAAACATAAAATATTACACACACACAAAAATTTACACACATAAAAACTATACACACACAAAAACTTACACACACACACAAAAACTTACACAAACACAAAAAATTACAGACACACAAAGAAACTTACACACACATAAAAACTTACACACACACAAAAACTTACACACACACAAAAAATAACACACACACAGCAAACTACACACACACAAAAAAACACACACACACATACAAAATTACACCCACAAAAAAAAATAAACACACACAAAAACTTACACACACACAAAAAAACTTACACACACACACAAAAATACTTACACACACAAAAGCTTACACACACACTAAAACTTACACACACAAAAAAACTTACACGAACATAAAAACTTACACACACAAAAAAAACTTACAAGCACACAAAAAACTTACACACACACAAAAACTTACACACACACAATAACTTACACACACATAAAAAATTACACACAAAAAAAATATTAAACACACACAAAAAAATACACACACACAAAAAAAATTACAAACACACAAAATATTACACACACACAAAAATTAATACACACACACAATAACATACACACACACAAAAACATACACACACACAAAAACAAACCAAAAAACAAAAACTAACAAACACACAAAAAATAAAAAAAAACAAAAAAATTACAAACAAAAACAAATTTACACACACAAAAAAAAACTTACACACACACAAAAACTTACACACACAAAAAAAATTACACACACACAAAAACTAAAAAACAAACAAAAAACTAAAAAACAAAAACAAAAACTTACAAAAACACACACAAAAAAACAAAAAAAAAAACTTACACACACACAAAAACGAAAACACACACACAAAAACTTACACAAAAAAACTTAACTAACACACACACAAAAACTTACACACACACAAAAAATTACACACACACAAAAAATAACGCACACATAAAAAATAACACACACACAAAAAAAATTACAAACACAGAAACTTACAAAAACACACAAACTCACACACACACACAGACACTAACACACACACAAAAACATACACACACACGCAAAATTACACACACACAAAAACTTACACACACGCACAGAAACTTACACACACATACAAACTTACACACACACATAAAAACTTACACACACACAAAGTCTCACACACACAAAAACTTACACACACACACAAAAACTTACACACACACACAAAAAAACATACACACACACACAAAAACTTACACACACACAAAAACTAACACACACAAAAAAAATTAAACAAACACAAAAAAACTTAAACTCACACAAAAACTAACACACACATAAAAAATAACACACACACAAAAAAACTTACACACACACAAAAAACTGATACACACAAAAAAACTTACACACACACAAGAACTTACAAACACACAAACAAACTTGAACACACGCAAAAACTTACACACACACAAAAAACATATACACATACACACACAAAAACTTACACACACACAAAAACTTACACACACATAAAAACTTACACACATACACACACACACAAAAACTTACACACACAAAAACTTACACACACACAAAAGAACTTACATACACACAAAAACTTACACACACACAAAAACTTACACACACACAAAAACTTACACACACACAAAAACTTACACACACACAAAACTTACATACACACAAACACAAAAAAAAACACACACACAAAAACTTACACACACACACAAAACTTACACACACAAAAACTTAAACACACACAAAAACTTTTTTCAAGGTGATTTCAAGGTGAATTTTTCAAGGTGAGAGACAGGCGAAAAGTTAGGTGTATGGTTAGGTTAGGCTAGATTAAGTTAGGTTATGCTAGGTTAGCCTACGTACGCGCGCGTACGTAGGCTAACCTAGCCTAACTTAACCTAACCTAACTTAATCTAGCCTAACTTAACCTAACCTAACCATACACCTAACTTTTTGCCTGTCTTACACCTTGAAAAATCAAGAGAATGTAACCGTGACTAGGTAAACCGTAACAAAACACTACTGAAATATTCCAACTCTTGCATTTCAATGAAAGAAATCCAAAATGAACATTTAAAAATCAAGAAAATGTAAGTGTGACAAGGTAAACCACAACAAAACACTACTGAAATATTCCAACTCTTGCATTTCAAAGAAAAAAAATCCAAAATGAACTTTGAAAAATCAAGATAATGTAACTGTGACAAGGTAAACCACGACAAAACACTACTGAAATATTCCAACTCTTGCATTTCAAAGAAAGACATCCAAAATGAACTTTGAAAAATCAAGAGAATGTAACTGTGACAAGGTAATGCACAACTAAACACTACTGAAATATTCCAACTCTCGCATTTCAATGAAAGAAATCCAAAATGAACTTTGAAAAATCAAGAGAATGTAACTGTGACTAGGTAAACCACAACAAAACACTACTGAAATATTCCAACTCTTGCATTTCAATGAAAGAAATGCAAAATGAACTTTGAAAAATCAAGAGAATGTAACTGTGACAAGGTAAAGCACAACAAAACACTACTGAAATATTTCAACTCTTACATTTCAATGAAAGAAATTCAAAATGAACTTTGAAAAATCAAAAGAATGTAACTGTGACAAGGTAAAGCACAACAAAACACTACTGAAATATTCCAACTCTTGCATTTCAACGAAAGAAATCCAAAATGAACTTTGAAAAATCAAGATAATGTAACTGTGACAAGGTAAACCACGATAAAACACTACTGAAATAATCCAACTCTTGCATTTCAATGAAAGAAATCCAAAATAAACTTTGAAAAATCAATAGAATGTAAGTGTGACAAAGTAAACTACGACAAACCACTACTGAAATATTCCAACTCTTGCATTTCAGCGAAAGAAATTCCAAAATGAACTTTGAAAAATCTAGAGAATGTAACTCTGACAAGTTAAACCACAACAAAACACTACTGAAATATTCCAACTCTTGCATTTCAACGAAAGAAATCCAAATGAACTTTGAAAAATCAAGAGAATGTATCCGTGACAAGGTAAAACACATCAAGACACTACTGAAATATTCCAACTCTTGCATTTCAACGAAAGAAATCCAATATGAACTTTTAAAAATCAAGATAATGTAACTGTGACAATGTAAAGCACAACAAAACACTACTGAAATATTCCAACTCTTACATTTCAATGAAAGAAATTCAAAATGAACTTTGAAAAGTTAAAAGAATGTAACTGTGACAAGGTAAAGCACAACAAAACATTACTGAAATATTCCAACTCTTGCATTTCAACGATAGAAATCCAAAATGAACTTTGAAAAATCAAGTGAATGTAACAGTGACAAGGTAAACCACGACAAAACACTACTGAAATAATCCAACTCTTGAATTTCAACGAAAGAAATCCAAAATGAACTTTGAAAAATCAATAGAATGTAAGTGTGACAAGGTAAACTACGACAAAACACTACTGAAATATTCCAACTCTTGCATTTCAACGAAATAAATTCCAAAATGAACTTTGAAAAATCAAGAGAATTTAACTGTGACAAGTTAAACCACAACAAAACACTACTGAAATATTCCAACTCTTGCATTTCAACGAAAGAAATCCCAATGAACTTTGAAAAATCAAGAAAATGTAACTGTGTCAAGGTAAAGCATTACAAAACACATTTCAACGAATGAAATCCATAATGAACTTTGAAAAATTAAGAGAATGTAACTGTGATATGGTAAACCATGACAAAACACTACTGAAATATTCCAACTCTTGCATTTCAACGAAAGAAATTCAAAATGAACTTTGAAAAAGCAAGAGAATATAACTGTGACATGGTAAACCACAACAAAACACTACTGAAATAATCCAACACTTGCATTTCGACGCAAAAAATTCAAAAAGAACTTTGAAAAAATCAAGAGAATGTAACTGTGACAAGGTAAACCACGACAATACACTACTGAAATATTCCAACTCTTGTATTTCAACGAAAGAAATTCATTTTTTGTGTGTAAGTTTTTCTGTGTGTGTATGTGTGTATGCGTGTATTTGTGTCTGTGTGTGTGTGTGTGTGTGTAAGTTTTTGGGTGTGTGTATTTTTCTGTGTGTGTGTTTGTGTAAGTTATTGTGTGTGTGTAAGTTTTTGTGTGTGTGTAATTTTTTTTTTTTGTTTAAGTTTTTGTTTGTGTGTAAGATTTTGTGTGTGTGTGTGTAAGTTTTTGTGTGTGTGTGTAAGTTTTTATGTGTGTGTAAGTTTTTGTGTGTGTGTAAGTTTTTGTGTGTTTGTCTAAGTTTTTGTGTGTGTGTAAATTTTTGTGTGTGTGTAAGTTTTTATGTCTGTGTAAGTTTCTGTGTGTGTGTGTAAGTACTTTGTGTGTGTGTAAGTTTTTGTGTGTGTGTGTAAGCTTTTGTGTGTGTGTGTAAGTTTTTATGTGTGAGTGTGTAAGTTTCTGTGTGTGTGTAAGTTTTTTTGTGTGTGTGTTTAAGTTTTTGTGTGTGTGTGTAAGTTTTTGTGTGCGTGTGTAAGTTTCTATGTGTGTGTGTGTAAGTTTCTGTGTGTGTGTAAGTTTCTGTGTGTGTGTGTGTGTGTGTGTGTAAGTTTTTGTGTGTGTGTAATTTTTTGAGTGTGTAAGTTTTTTTGTTTGTGTGTAAGTTTGTGTGTGTGTGTGTAAGTTTTTGTGTGTGTAAGTTTTTTGTGTGTGTGTAAGTTTTTATGTGTGTGTAAGTTTTTGTGTGTGTGTAAGTTTTTGTTTGTGTGTGTTAAGTTTTTGTGTGTGTGTGTAAGTTTTTGTGTGTGTGTGTAAGTTTTGTGTGTGTGTGTAAGTTTTTGTGTGTGTGTAAGTTTTTGTGTGTGTGTTAGTTTTGTGTGTGTGTAAGTTTTCTGTGTGTGTGTAAGTTTCTTGTGTGTGTGTGTAAGTTTTTGTGTGTGTGTAAGTTTTTGTGTGTGTGTGTGTCTTTGTGTGTGTGTAACTCTGTGTGTGTGTGTAATTTTGTGTGTGTGTGTAAGTCTTTGTGTGTGTGTGTGTGTGTGTGTGTGTGTAAGCTTTGTGTGTGTGTGTGTAAGTTTTTGTGTGTGTGTAAGTTTTTGTGTGTGTTTAAGTTTTTGTGTGTGTGTGTGTTTTGTGTGTGTGTATGTTTTTGTGTGTGTGTAAGTTTTTGTGTGTGTGTAAGTCTGTTGTGTGTGTGTAAGCCTTTGTGTGTGTGTAAGTTTCTTTGTGTGTGTGTAAGTTCTTTTGTGTGTGTAAGTTTTTGTGTGTGTGTAAGTCTTTGTGTGTGTGTAAGTTCTTATGTGTGTGTGTAGTTTTTGTGTGTGTGTAGGTCTTTGTGTGTGTGTGTGTCTTTGTGTGTGTGTGTAGTCTTTGTGTGTGTGTAAGTTTTTATGTGTGTGTAAGTTTTTTTGTGTGTGTGTAAGTTTGTGTGTGTTTGTAAGTTTTTGTGTGTGTAAGTTTTTGTGTGTGTGTGTAAGTTTTTGTGTGTGTGTAAGTTTTTGTGTGTGTGTCAGTTTTTTTGTGTGTGTGTGTACATTTTTGTTTGTGTGTGTTTGTTTTTTTGTGTGTGTGTAAGTTTTTGTGTGTGTGTGTAAGTTTTTATGTGTGTGTAAGTTTTTGTGTGTGTGTGTAAGTTTTTGTGTGTGTGTAAGTTTCTGTGTGTGTGTAAGTTTTTGTGTGTGTGTAAATTTTTGTGTGTGTGTAAGTTTTTATGTGTGTGTAAGTTTCTGTGTGTGTGTGTGTGTGTGTGTGTAAGTTTTTGTGTGTTTGTAAGGTTCTATGTGTGTGTGTAAGTTTGTGTGTGTGTGTGTGTGTTAGTTTTTGTGTGTGTTTAAGTTTGTGTGTGTTTGTTAGTGTCTGTGTGTGTGTGTGTGTGTTAGTTTTTGTGTGTGTGTAAGTTTCTGTGTGTGTGTGTGTGTGTAAGTTTTTGTGTGTGTGTAAGTTTTTGTGTGTGTGTGTGTGTTTGTGTGTGTGTAAGTGTTTGTGTGTGTGTGTAAGTTTTTGTGTGTGTGTGTGTGCTTTATGTGTGTGTAAGTTTTTGTGTGTGTGTAAGTTTTTGTGTGTGTGTTAGTTTGTGTGTGTGTGTAAGTTTTGTGTGTGTGTGTAAGTTTTGTGTGTGTGTGCAAGTTTTTGTGTGTGTGTAAGTTTTTGTGTGTGTGTGTGTTTTGTGTGTGTGTAAGTTTTTGTGTGTGTGTAATTTTTTTTGTGTGTGTGTAATTTTTTGTGTGTATGTAAGTTTTTGTGTGTGTGGGTGTAAGTTTTTGTGTGTGTGTAAGTTTTTGTGTGTACGTGTAAGTTTTTATATGTGTGTGTAAGTTTTTATGTGTGTGTAAGTTTTTGTGTGTGTAAGTTTTTGTGTGTGTGTAAATTTTTTTGTGTGTGTAATTTTTTGTGTGTGTGTGTATAAGTTTTTGTGTGTATGTTTAAGTTTTTGTGTGTGTGTATGTTTTTTTGTGTGTGTGTAAGTTTTTGTGTGTGTGTAAGTTTTTTGTGTGTGTGTAAGTTTTTTGTGTGTGTGTAAGTTTTTGTTTGTGTCTAAATTTTTGTGTGTGTGTAATTTTTTTTGTGTGTGTTTGTTTGTGTTTGTGTGTAAGTTTGTGTATGTGTTTATTTTTTTGTGTGTGTGTATATTTTTGTGTGTGTGTGTAAGTTTTTGTGTGTTTTTAATTTTTTGTTTTTTTTTAATTTTTTGTGTGTTTGTAAGTTTCTTTGGGTTTGTAAGTTTTTGTGTGTGTGAGTGTGTGTGTGTGTAAGTTTGTGTGTGTGTGTGTGTGTAAGTTTTTGTGTGTGTGTAAGTTTTTTTTTGTGTGTGTGTGTGTGTGTGTGTGTGTATGTGTGTGTGTGTGTGTAAGTTTTTGTTTGTGTGCCCATTTTGAAGTTGAAAAATATTAAATATGAATTTTTTATTGTTTTAAGTGTTTCATGACATTCTGATGTAAAAAAAGTATTGCTTGGTGTTGAGGTATCCTAAAAGCTGTAAAGTAACGTTGTGGGTGAAAAGGATGGCTACTTCAAGTTGTAAAATGGGTTTAGGTGGGGCATTAAGAAAAGAACTTACTCTGAAATGCCTTTTGAAAGTATTGCTTGGTGTTGAGGTATCCTAAAAGCTGTAAAGTAAAGTTTTGGGTGAAAAGGATGGCTACTTCAAGTTGTAAAATGGGTTTAGGAGGGGCATTAAGAACAGAACATGCTCTGAAATGCCTTCTGAAAGTATTGCTTGGTGTTGAGGTATCCAAAAAGCTGTAAAGTAAAGTTGTGGGTGAAAAGGATGGGTACTTCAACTTGTAAAATGGGTTTAGGAGGGACATTAAGAAAGGAACTTGCTCTGAAATGCCTTTGAACAGTATTGCTTGGTTTTGAGATATCCGAAAAGCTGTAAAGTAAAGTTGTGGGTGAAAAGGATGGATGCTTCAACTTTTAAAATTGGTTTAGGAAGGACATTATGAAAAGAACTTGCTCTGTAATTCCTTTGAAAACATGACATAAATTTAGGTTTTACGTATGATTAAAACAATTTTTTTTTAAGTGTGTTTCATGACATTCTAATATTTAAAAAAAAAAGTTAAAAAAAATATAAAAAATTGGTCACTACAATCATTATTTTTCTAATAGTAAAAGTTGCGACACACATATCTATAGCATTCCCATTTTGAAGTTGGAAAATATTAAATATGAATTTTTTGTGTTTTATGTGTTTAAAGACATTCTATGATATTTAAAAAAAAGTTAAAAAAAAAAACTAAAAAAAAAAAAAAACTAAAAAAAGAAAAAAAAACTCAAAAAAGTTTGGGGGGGGGGGGTTTGGTGGGAGGGAGGAGGTGGAGGGGTTTGAGGGAGGGTGGAGGGATAGGGTTGAGGGATAGGGGTAGGACTTGGGGCCCAAAAGCTGTAAAGTAAAGTTGTGGGTGAAAAGGATGGGTACTTCAACTTGTAAAATGGGTTTAGGAAGGACATTACATAAAGAACTTGTTCTGAAAAATATATTCGAGGGGGAGCCAAAAGTTGGGGGGATGGGGCCCTTTTGTGTCTCAAATCATCTTCTAAAATGCCTCAAACTGTTTTGCCCAAATAATTCCCTAAAATGCCTAAAACGGTTTCGCCCAAATAATCCCTAAAATGCCTAAGACGGTTTCGCCCAAATAATCTCTAAACATAATTTCAGCGTGTTCCCTTTGTTTTGACATCCCTGCGCTGTCACATTTGAAATTCCTAGGAAACCCTTTCCCGCGCTAATCTCTTCATCTCTAAGATCACAACATTCGCCAGGAAACAATTCTCCTGGACGAACACCAAAGACATTAATAAACTTCGCCCGGAAACAATTCTCCTGGACAAAGACCAAAGATATTAATAAACTTCGCCCGGAGACATTTCTCGGAAACGTGTTCTCCCTGGGGATTCTATGCCCATATATGGTTCCCCGTTTGGACTGACATTACAGGTGTTCTCCCTAGGGACTCTATGCCAATATATGGTGTAGGGTCACGACCTCCTGACCCCTCTCTACTGACAGTCCCTTTCATATACGGAATAATTTCTGTTCGTTTTAAGTTTTAATGTCGCTCCTTACTTTCAGTTTAAAAAACTTGTTTTTTTTATTTAATTTTTTAACGTTTTTGAATAAATGCAGGTTTTGATCTTGGCTCACCGTACATGAATAATTAAAACAAAATTTTCATATTAAATTACTTTTATTTAGTTAAATGGCTTTCTCGAAACTTGTTTAATTTTATTTACGAACTTTTTTATTAGTAATAAATATACGTAACTTACGAATTAACTTACGTAACGAACTTCTTTATTCATATATTTTTAATACTTTTATTAGGGGGTTCGCCCCCTAGTCAATACCTTGCTCTTTAAGCGAAAGTTCGAATTTCGTTCCAATTCTTTAAAAATGACCACTTAATCACAAAGGCCGTTACTTAGAATAAATAGCTCTTATGAAAGTACTAAAAAATCTTTGGCTTAAAGAGCGAGGCATTGACTACGGGGTGAACCCAATCATATATGTAATATTTTCTGATCGTTTAAAGTTTCTATGTTGCTGCTGTTGCAGTTGAAATACTTGTTTTTTTATATTAAATTTATGATCTTTTTTTAAATAATGCTGGGAAGTCCGGCGTCCCCTTCATAGCAATGTCCCTTCCCCCATGAAAACTTCCTTCATGGAAAAATTCTCCCCCATAACCCCCGACCCACCCATCCCCCCCCCCACTACCAGGAAAAATCTCCCCTGAAAACGTCTGTATACTTCCAAATAACCAATACTATATGTTAACATTGGGTAAAGTTCATAACTTTCAGCCCTCCCCCCGGGAACCTTAGGGGATTAAGTCATCCTAAAAGACATACTTATAATATTTTCGAACATGTTGAACAAAATGGCTATCTCAAAATTTTGATCAGGTGACTTTGGGAAAAAAGTGACCGTGGGAGGGGGCCTAGTTGCCCTCCATTTTTTTGGTCACTTAAAAAGGGCACTAGAACTTTTGATTTCCATTCCCATGAGCCCTCCCACGATATTCTAGGACAACTGGGTCGATACGATCACCCCTGGGAAAAAAAAAACAACAAATAAACACGCACCCGTGATCTTTCTTCTGGCAAAAAATGCAAAATTCCACATTTTTGTAGATGGGAGCTTCAAACCTCTACAGAAGGGTTCTCTGATACGCGGAATATGATGGTGTGATTTTCATTAAGGTTCTATAACTTTTAGGGGGTCTTTCCCCCTTTTTTCGAAAATCAGCATATTTTCTCAGGCACCTAACTTTTGATGGGTAGTTTGAGACTCTATGAAACTTATATATTTGAAATCAGCATTAAAATCTGATTCTTTTGATGTATCTATTTGTATCAAAATACCGTTTTCTAGAGTTTCGGTTACCATTGAGCCGGGTCGCTCCTTACTTACAGTTCGTTACCACGATCTGTTTGACAAATACTTAGTCCTGTTATATTTCTCCAAAATAGAGTCAGGCTAGCGGAAATCACCCCTCCTCCATGTTGATCTTTAACAACCTCACACAAATAGTTGGAGAATGGGTGCCTACATAGTTAGTTTTTGAGGCTTTAAACATCCCCTCCCCTCCAGAAACATTCACTGATCTATCCCAAATAGTTGTTGTGTAAATGTACGATTCAATATAACTGTTGGTGTTATTTTACAAAACGGTCTGAAACAACTATTCATTTTGCCAAGACTGCAAGTCTGTTTATGAACTATATACATCCTCGTGCGCCATTATGACCTCTGACAGTGACAGGCACCACTTTTCAATAGTTTTAAACTGGTTGGCTGTATAACCTTTTCTGCTCCGATGCAATTTGGTGCCGTTCTGGCCAGCAACGAGGTTACACCGCACACAATGACAAACATCTATATTGCCATGTAGTATGATTTCTTTTGTTGCTTAAAAAGGGCTTCTTAGTCGAATTATCACTTTCCAAACATTATACGACCATTGGTTCGATATGGCCATCGAGATTAAAACAACAGCCTAAATAAATATAATTGGCGAAAACAGGTAGACAGATTATATAAAAAAAAATATAACGCAATCGTGGGCCATTCTTCTCCTAACGAAATATCGTTTTCACCTATCACCCAAACTTTGGAAGATTTTCATTCTTTTCCTAAAGTTAAAATATTTTTCTTGTGCTAATTAGCCTTTGATGGGCACCATTATGATATGATATGACATGATTTATTAATATTAAAAGCCCTACTGGGCCATGGTTAATACACAACACACTTCAAAAATGATAAATGAAAACATCCTTATTATAAACAAAACAAAAATAAAATAAAAAATAAGTATAAAGAAAATGATCTCTATGCTCCATGCCCAGTCTGATAAACCTTCCCAAATGCTCAAAGAGTTTTACATACTAGAAATCAGCACAAAATTAGGATTCTGTTGATGTACGTATTGTTATCAAGCTTCAATTTTATAGAGTTTCGCTTCCTATTGATAAAAATCACTCCTTAAATACCGTTTATTATCATGGTATATTATTATTTTATCAGTCTTTCCCTCTCAGAGAAAAAGCAATTCATACGAGCATAGTTGCATACAGGCAGGGATTTATACCCTTACCCCCTCAGATTGCTTCCACCCTCAGAATGACCTTCCTCGGGGAATTCAAAAAGGAAATCCCTGTGGGTGTCATTTTACACTTTTCTAATTTTGACCCCCCCCCCCCCCCCCACCAGAAGCAAAAAATGCCTTGAGTTTCCACTTAAGATCGGGCCTGTGTACCCCTATGGCTATGACGAGTATGTAATTCGCCACAACAGACACGGAAAGCATTTAAAAGAACAAGATCTGAACGATTCCAAGTTTTCTCTAACTCTGTATTCATTTACTTAAAATTCTAGATATAACATTATGGGACAATGTTTATGACAGCCTTGTTCTCAAAGGTGGACTATAAAACAATAAATTTTGATTTTAGTCAGATTTACTATTTTATTTAACAAAATCAATTTATGCTCAAATTATCATAGAAAATAGCCGCAAGTCTCTGTTAAGCTTCCTCGTAAAAAGTCTACAAGCAAGGACATCCGTACACCCTAAACATACAGCAGTCAATGATTTAGCCTCTTGAGTTTGGTATAGTAAAATACAAAGTTAGTTCTCTTTTAGGGGCCAAAAGGTGACAGAGGTGAAAAAGGCATGAAGGGAGAAATGGGAATAGCTTCAATTGGGTCCCCTGGTCAAAAGGGTGAAACTGGTCCACCTGGACCACCTGGTGAAGTCCTAGAAGCCTGTGGTAATACAACTATTTCTTACAAAGGAGAAAAAGGACAACCAGGCATGCCTGGAGAAAAGGTAAGCTTAAAAAACAAAACTTAGTCTATTTTCTATTTTCCAGTCTTTTTCCTATAATTCTAGACCCCAGACCAGATTGAGCCTGAATTAATTACAAAAAGAAGACCTGAATATTTTCGATTTTTAGAGAATGGCAATAACAGAAGGTCAATAATAGGATGGGCAAGGGCGTATCTAGAATTTTTGTTCGGGGAGGGGGGGGGGGGGTACATGCTATTGAACATTACCTCATTGTAACGCTGATGTCATATACAATAGAAAAGTGTTATGCGACTCTTCTAAGAAAATCAATCAAATTTGGGTATTCTAAGACTCTTTATGCATTGTTTGATCGATAATCTGTTGACAAGTGGAGCAGTAGAAGCACATAAAGAAGATACGGAGTTACAAAAAAATATGTAAAAAAAAAGTTTCATTAAGGTGGATAATTTATCGTTTATATCAGGCCTAAAAGTCGCATCAGACGTTTTCACACTTCTGAGATAATTTTCAAAAACAGTTTGCTAAGCTATTCTCAAAGAGAGAATAAAGCCAGGCAATGTAGATCAGGAGTATCCAAGCGGTATCAAACACGCACGTTGTCAAACAAAGCGTCATGAAACATACGTCAGGGAATCCTGTACTAGCACAATTAATTAGGAAGTTGTCTTCCACATGTGGAAGACACAAGTTGTCTTCCATTAATGTGGAAGTTGTGGAAGTTGAAGACAGTTATGGGTTGTCTTCCCATAGTGACATTTAATTTGTAGGTATGAATATATAATAATGACATAATATTTGTAGGTATAAATATATAATGAGTAGGAGGTAATAGGCTTGAGATTGGCTGTGCTATAAAAGAGCATCACCAAGTGCGGAAAAATATGTTGTGACCAAGATGGGCTTAGGATTACACAAAGCTTCCATTCATACTGGAGGTCCTAGGGACTTCTTGCTTTCCGGTTCTAAGCCGGCTTAAGTGCTTTATGTAGACCTGAGAAAATGTGTTAGTCCCTGTCCTGCACTTCTGTAGCCAATGCTTTTCTTAAGGCTATAATAAGTTTAATGATATAAAGAATAGGAATGTTGCAACTTGGAATGTTTCAACGTTAAAAAACAAGTATCTCATTTATATTTGAACTGACGAGTTCGGACGCTTCAAACTGGACTTATTAGGAGTTTCAGAAGCTCATATCCTATGATAAGGAAAGATGACGCTAGATGATGTAGTATTTATTTACTCGGCCAAGAAGGACGAGATGCATAGGCAGGGAATATCGCCCATGATGAATAAGAAAGCTATTAAGTTTTATCTAGGTTGGGAACGTATTAATAATAGAATACTAGCTGCTCATTTCATGATTAAATAGTGCAGGGTATCAGTCATAGTAATCTATGCTCCAATAGAACCGATTGATGGAGATAGTAGTGACTCAGATGAATTTTATTTACAGCTACAGAAACAAATAGACAGAATGAAATTTAGGGAAGGTAGCTACCTTCCGGGAAGCTAGAGCTTTGGTAGACTCCAGGATGAGAGCTTGAGAGAAATTTTCTGGGAACAGTTGAATACTAAATCGGCGAGTTTAAGATTTGACAACATAGATGATGTATGGCACATTTTTAAGAAAATAGTTTGCGAAGTCCTTGATGGTATCTTAAGGAAGAAAGTTAGAAACGCAGCTAGGAATATTAATAAATCTGCTTTATGTTTAATAGCGAGGAGGAGTGGCTTGTACAAGAATTATTTCAGCGATAGATCATATGAAAATAAAAGAAATATATAGAAAGTGGAGAAATCATAAAAATATGAATTAATAGGTGTGAAATGGAGGCCGTGAATAAAATTGCTACAGATCTGGAAGATGCAGACGGCGTAATAATAGAATATTGCGCCTGTATGTTTATAAATTGAAACGGAATAGTCAATCAGGACTTGCTCAACTTAAAGACAGAAACGGGCCACAATAAGCGATAAACAAAAAGTTAAAAAGAAATGGGTAGACCATTTTGAGAACGTGATAAACCGTTGTAGAGTTACAGGAAAAGATATAAAAAGAGTGAAAAGGCCGTAGGTGCCGATAGTGCAGTAAACGAGTTTTTTTTAGTATGGTGGTTGTAAAGTTGGAGATAAATTATTGAAGGTTATGAATAGGATGGATTTTTGAAAAAGGGAAAGTACCTAGCGATCCTAGGAAAACTTTAATTAAACCCCTCTATAAAAAAGGTGATAAGAGTGACTGTGGTAAATACAGAGGCATTAGATCGGTTTCTATAGGACGCTAATTAATTAGTATGATGATACGTTTTAGACTTGGAGACGTTGTTGATTAAGTTTTAAGAGAAGAACAGTGTGGTTATAGGAAAGGAAAGGATATATCGACCAAATTTTCACTCTTAGGCCAAAGACACACTTGGTGTTTTTTACTAAGCGTTTGTTTTACCGGGCGTTTTTTCCCGAGTGTTTTTTTTGCCGTTGCTATTCTAGCACAGAGACAACATTCTACTGTCGCAACATTAGTCGATCATAATAGATTTGATAGATCAAAATACAAGTAGATCATAAATAGATCATATTAACCTAATACATCGATCTAATAGATTATAAATAAATCATAAATAGATCATAAGCCTTTTCGTAATTTCATTGAAACTACTACTACTACTAACAACTCACCGCAGCACCAAGCCGCCTGAGGCCAACACAGCTACGCACGCTCCTCGGCCACCCCAATCTATTCAAAAGCCTCCCTTTTTACACCCGCCCACGAAGTTCCCATTTCCTTTAAATCTTTCTTTATGACGTCCTCCCACCCCAGACGGGGACGACCTGCTTTCCCTTTAGCCCTAGATGGTTGGCCTGGTGGTTCGGAGGTTATAAATAAGTTATTGAAGGTTATGAATATGATTTTTGAAAAAAGGGGAAGTACCTAACGATTTTAGTAAAACTAAAATCGTTTAATTAAATTAAGCCACTTTATAAGAAAGGTGATAAAAGTGAGTGTGGTAGTTATCGAGGCATTAGTCTGGTCTCTGTAGGTAGCAAATTACTTAGTAATATGATACTTTTTTACACTGAGAGATGCTGTAGACAAAAGTTTCAAGAGAAGAACAGTGCGGATTTAGAAATGGTAGAGGATGTGTCTACCAAATTTTCACTCTTAGTCCGATAATTGAGAAGGGCCTGAGCTATCAAACACCTTTGGTACTCAGTTTTATAGATTATCAGCAAGCGTTCGATTCTGTTGATAGAAGAGCTTTAGTAAAGGTTTTATCCTTGTATGGTATACCAGACAAATAGATTAAAGTGATTAGTCCTATGTACGAGAATAACACTGCTGCGGTTAAGGTAGGAAATGAGGTTAGCAGCTGGTTTTGTATTAAATCAGGAGTTTAGCAGGGCTGTGTTCTATCCCCCTTTATATGGATTATTTTGATGGTCTTTGTTTTAATGAGCACAGGAAAGGCTATGGGAGACCACGGAATCAAATGGGGAGGAAAAAGTCTCCTGGACTTGGATTATGCTGATGATTTAAGCATCCTAGATGAAAGTGTGAGCAAAATGAATGAAGTTTTAGAGGTTTTGCGAGTTCAGGGTGCTAGAATTGGTTTTATAATTAATGTTAGGAAGACTAAGTCACTAAGGCTAGGAATAAGTGAAGATGAAAAGGTGATGTTGGGTAATGAAAAGATTGATCAGGTGGACAGCTTCACTTACCTTGGTAGTATTATTAGTAAAGATGGTGGGAGCAGTGAAGATGTTAAAAATAGAATAGCCAAGGCTCAGGTTTTTTTTTCACAGTTAAAAAAAAGTCTGGAAGAATAGGAAGATAAGTCTGCAAACCAAGATTATAATATTAGAAGCTAGAGTGATTACAGTGGTCAAATATGGCTCTGAAGTTCTTTTTCATTGAAAACTATTGAAAAAACGACAGACTTGCCCCTTTCTATACATTAAAAAATACATTGTATGCCCCCTAAATTCGTACGAGTTCATTATCCACACAGCCATGGGTGGAAAGGGAAGGGGAAGCATTTAAACCAGAAGCTGTTCTGAAAACCAATAGGTAGAAATTTTCTTAATGTAAATCGATTCAAATTTTGTTAAAATACTATGTAGTTTAGGCTACATAAATTTGATTAATACTCTTTTTTGTGAATAATATGTTTTTATTTGTTTAAAATCGACGATAGGGGCTAATGTGGACCAAACCCCTATTACTTCAAACTTCCTTGAACTTCTGGGGACTTCCTAATCAAACTATCTAGCTTTTTTTTAGAATTATCATCTCCCTTCCCAAGAAAAGCAATTAATTTATGGCTTCAAATTTATTAAATTTTTGTATTATTATATACTATCCTTAAACAAACTCTCTCATCAGTAATCGTCAGCAGGAAAAAAGGCCGAGTGTTTACGCTTCCATTTAGTTCCATAGGCCATCATGTCGTCCTAGTGGTTAAAATAAATGGTCGTTTATTTTGCCGTTCGTTATCGTAGTGAAAATGGACGGTTACATTGCTGCCGTCTACACATGTTTTATCGAGCTTTTTTTTAGTGCCCAATGTGTTTTTCGCAGTGAACTTCATTTCAATTTTTATATTAGGTCACCAAAGTCAAGGAGCAACATTAGAGGTCCAAGGCTAACTTTTTAAACCTGAAGTATGGGGAATCTTGAAGATGAAAAATCGCATATATCTAGCCAGGGTTAAGTCGACCGAATGTTTGTTGGCCAATCATCTAAAACATAGGAGTAAATGTATATCCGTCAGTTATAATTCCACAAGGTTTCAAGCAATTTTAGCCATCTTATTGTTGAAAATACTTATGCTTACCTTAGCTCTTTTTTCAATTTAGGGTGGCATGGGAATGAAAGGTGATCCAGGTCGAGATGGTATCCCAGGAACTCCAGGATTTCCAGGTCCCCCAGGGCCAAAAGGTGAAAAAGGCTTGCCAGGTGCACCAGGCCCCAGGGTAAGTCAATTACCATAATTATTTCGTTACCAATTACAAGAAATAATTTCGTTACCACGAACTGTTTGATATGGTCTAAAAATATTATAAGGAAATTGAATGGTCATTTTTCTTTGACATTTAGCCTTCTCGTTCATCTAATTTAATCCCAAACGGCAAATATTGGTAGAAATTCAAGTTGAAAAAAAAACCATCCCTATAAAAATAGTCCTATGAATTTTGACAATAATACAGTACAGGTGAATAGAAAGTTTGCTTATATTAGGAAATACAAATAAGTAAAGAAAAGGGAAAATGAAAACGGAAAAGGCAAGTGAAGGTGTGAAAAAACAGATTTTTCTATTTTCATTTAATTTGTTATTTGGATACATCAATACTAATCTGCAGCTTGTTGGAGGGAAGGCAACTCTCCAAGAAATATATGTTAATATTTAAAATTTTCCAAACATTTATTATTATTTGCCTATATATCTGTATTTTGGTAAGTTTGCCCTCCACTCTCTCTTGAAACAAGTTTCTGCATGCGTATGTGACAAAGCAGTATGGAAGTTTTGTTTCTGATTTTGTTTGAGGACCAAAGTAAATAGTGTTCTTGATTTTATTGTCTGTAGTTTATAAAAATATTGAACCATTGCTTCCGTATCTGTACTTTGCTTATCCGAAAATAAGAGAAACAGGGTGAAAAGTAATAATAAAAAATGAAAATGGTTTTTATTTTGGTTTTATTTTGAACGTTCAGTTTCTGAAACGGTTCCCAACTTCTTTGTCGTTTTTTTCTTCTCCCATTTGTTTCTGCTTTGAGTTTTTCTTAGAAAATACATTTTCCAGTTTTGACCTAAGCTCTCCAGAAACTACAGCTTTCCTATTGAACTTGGCATGCTGTGTTTCGCTTCTTGTCAAAAAAAAGAAGGTTCTTGGTAAAAAAAACGAGGCTTTTGAGATACCTATAGATCACCTCAACTTTTGCAGCTACCCACAAGTGAAAACATGATTCTGAATTTAAACTAAGATAGTTTGACTCGAGCCAATAAAAATTTAAGAAGTGCACAATTGTAAAAATCACGCAGTGGAGATAATGAAATATTAAATTATCAAAAACCAGATATTATAGTTGTTGCACCAGTTGTTGCATCAGTTCTTTTTTTTAATTATCATCAGATTCTAAATTGTCCCAAAGCATACAGCGTTAGTGAACCATGCATTCTCAGTGGTGTCAATTAACGACAGTTTAGGGGGGAGGGGCGGACAAAGTGTGTTTTTCATAATCTAGGTGGGGACACATTTCGCCACTTTTTTTTATCTCAATACAATTTTTTTGCGAAATCTGGGGGGGGGGGGGGTGGTGTTGCAGCAAAACTTTCCGGATGTCAGCAATAAAAGCTGATTCTTGCTAACACCACTTATTTTTAGCTTAGCAGACCTCCATTCGAGCATCCTGGAGGATCCACTTTCGAATTCTGAACTTATCAAATGACATTTGCTAGGGGCGGCTGTATTTGTCTTATAAAATATTATTCAACTAAATTCAACATTAGAAGCACTTACACTCTGATGAAGCATCTATTTAAATCGCAAGCAATTTCGCCAAAGCTAAATTGTTGTTGTTTTTTTAATATTCAGCTGGCAACCTGGTCCTTCAAAATACGATTCCTTCAACATAGGATACAGACTTGGCAATTTGTTAACCAAGCGTTCCAACCCAAAATGACATATAATCTTTGGACTTGGCTCTCGACATAAACAAATCAACTCATTTAACTTCTGAATTCGCAATGCTAGTTTAAAAGTTTGTTCAAATAGGTCAGTCCCCAAATCTGGTGCATTTATTTTTCTAATGGAAATCCTCCTAAGACTTCGCTCCACTGAGTGCCCAGAAGACCTTACATCTCTGTTTTCATCCGTTTGTTTATTTTCTCTTTTAACAAGGAATAGAACATTTCCGATGCTATGTAAATAATTCACAAATGTTGGTTCGAATCCAAATGCCTATCTGTATATTTTTCTTATCCTGATGGCCCGGTTTTTTGACCTTTTGACTTCCGTAAGGTTTTTCCACAAACGTTAGAACAGTGTAGATGGAAGCTACGTATGTAATTGATTAACAAGATGTCCATTCATGGAAAGTGATTGTATCGCAAAAAATCTTTTTGACAGTTTGCATTGATATTTTGTTGGCATTTGATATTCAATTGCTTCTTATTTTTTGTCATGAAATTCATGGGTGCTGGTCAAAAAGTAGAGTTATATGCCATTAAATAACTAAGGATTCATAGAGCATTAACATTTAATAATGAATAAAGATATGTTTTGGTCTAGCATTGATCTCCTGCATTTTGTTAGTTTCTTGTTTACTTGAATAATTGTTTACTTGAATAATGTAGCCTAATGGAGAGGGAGAGGAAAATTTATTCCATTTTGTGGGGAAGTGTGAAGGGTTAAGGGTTTTGAGAAAGGAAATTTTTGGAGTAGATGAGGGGGATGAGCCTTGGGTGGAAAAATTGTTGGGAAATGGGTATTTTATTATTATTAAGAATCTGACGCGGTTTGTTCGTGTGGGTGTAAACCCATCGTTAGGGTATTATGTGATGACTTTATTTGTATTGGTTTTTTTGAATGTTTTTCTGTGCTTTAATCATTTCGATCAAAAGTATAAATTGAATCCTTTAATTGTATTTATATGTTGTTAGGCTAATTGTATTTGTAAGTTTTTGTGGCCATGGCTCTGCGGGTATTTTCGTGTTAAATATACTATCATAGTATACTATACTATTACGACACAAATCATTTACTTATCTTCTTCTGAACTTCTCTCAGTTTTTTTGTTTTTTGCAGTCAATTTACTTGGCGAGGGGACAAAGGAAAGAAGTGCTGGTGCATTTTGCGGATACTTCTATATACTGCTACAGAAGTCAAGTTTGGTTAATTCTAATTAAATATAATAAAATAGGATGAGTATATAATAGTTTTTAAACAATTTTGGGCTATATATATTCACATTAAGGGGGGGGGGTTGGGGGTAAATCATACCATATATTAAATACGTAACCTAACCTAGGACCTTTTTCCCACGTAAACCCCAAAAAGCAATCGTTTAACTATTGTAACTCATTGAGAAACCACGGCATTGCAGTCATTTATGTATAGCGGTCTCTTGAGAATAGCCTGTTTGACGGGTTTTTCGTGACTGGTTTCCTTGTACAATATATAAAAGTGTCCACATAATGCACCAGTATCAGAAAAGAGAAACAATTAAGAGTCTGCTTTTCAGGTTCAAAGGCTTCGAAGAAAATTTTGAACAAGACAAGTAAACAGCGCCCAGAGTCGTCAAAATTTTATTCACTCTACTGAATAGTTTCTGAAGTAAAGCAAAGTTGTTGCCAACACATACTTCACCCACGTGATTAAGATATTTCTTTTGCATTTGAATTTTTGGCAAAATACTTGTCTTACATCACCTATGAGAATATCTTCTAGTTTGAATTGATCTTGTTTGTTGAAAACCCTTTTTTTCATGGAAGTGATAAACAAAAACTTCCTGTCTCTAATGTGTCTTAAAATAATTTTATGTTTATTTGGTAAAATGAGCCATGATTTTTTTTTTTCATCTTGCATGTTTCAAGAATTTTCTTCGTCGTTAGTATAGGGCAAAATAATTAGGTACTTTTCTGTTAAATGGAAAACAATCAAGAATTGCGATGTGTAAAATTTGACAGAAACCGGTTTCCCTTCCTGGATCGGTTTCGGTTATGATTTGCTTGATAAAACTACGATGTAGGCTATGTGTATTTAATATTTAATATATACTTGGTT
The DNA here is from genome assembly GCF_049724085.1 of Artemia sp. Qi Xiang Cuo. Classification (NCBI taxonomy): domain Eukaryota; kingdom Metazoa; phylum Arthropoda; class Branchiopoda; order Anostraca; family Artemiidae; genus Artemia; species Artemia sp. Qi Xiang Cuo. Next base: position 34,698,252 of record NC_142811.1, read on the forward strand.
AGGGGTTAGGTTAGGTTGGGTTAGGTATTTAATACAATGTGTTCTGCGCGTCCTGCTTTCCACATTTCTTTGTCGTAGTTTCCATAATTTTGTTTATATTCCGTTAAACCGACAAGTACCAATAATTAAAAACAGGATATATTCACAAGTTAGTTTTGCGTTTTTGCCTCTAAATTCAATTCAATTCTTTTAAATGTTAAAATTTTAGATGCAGAGATAGCTAAGAAAATTAGCTATTAAAACTGAGCCACTCAGTCTACTTTTTTAACGCTTTATACAAAATCTTTTTAGGCGGGGGGAGGGGCAGAAGCGGGAACAAATTCTCTTGTCATTTAACTAACAGATTTGTCTAACTTATGGCATTTAGCCAATTTTGACTAAGTCCCTTTCGAAATATACTTGGACAAACTGTTCATACTCAAACGGCTAGGTAAACACCAGGAAATAATGGAAATGCTCACTACCAGATGAATAGTAAATTAGAATCAAGATCAGCAGTACATTTTATTTTCCAATTAACTATGTTTTTTGTCCTAAAAATTCAATCAGTTGCATTCTGAACAGTTCAATTGCCAAAACGACAACAAATTTTGCCATTCTTTGGGAAAATTTGTTTGTGACCAATTTAATTGCTATTTTGTGTTCTTGTCAATTTTTCCATCTTAAATCTTTTTAGGCGGGGGGAGGGGCAGAAGCGGGAACAAATTCTCTTGTCATCTAATAGTTGCTAGATTCTATGTTTGATGAGATTCCTTCATAGTTAGTCTAAAGCAAAAACGCAAACTACCACAGGAAATATCAATTGTCTTTTCCTATGTTCATGTGTGTTTGTCTAAAATTACTAAGGAGCCATACTTCTGTGGGTAATAAAAACTCCATTGCATTAGTAGTGATTATTTTCATGAATTCTTGAAGTAATATATTTAGTGCTAGTCACTTTTTCGGCAGTAAAACCTATGAATAGCCTACATATTTTCTGCTGCTTTCTTTTTCAAATAACGCTCATGTTTTGCACCTTAAAGAAGCTCCAGTTTGTTATGATATTCACAAGTCAGAATTTTTGAATTAGTTGGACCAATAACTGGAAAAGAAAGAAGTACTTACTTTTTCCCTACTTTTAGGGTCGTGACGGATATCCTGGTCCGTCAGGACCACCCGGCCAAAAAGGTGATCGAGGATTTGATGGCTACGATGGACTACCAGGTCGACCGGGACCGAAAGGAGAGCCTGGTTTATTAGGACCGAAAGGTCAATTTGGTTTTACCGGACCTCCTGGAGAACCGTGTGTAAGTGATACAAAACATACTTATACATGCTTATCTTATTGTTTAAAATACTTGTCGTATTGTTTAAAATATGCTTCGGAATGTTTGGGTGGAATAAAAAACATACTTATGCATGCTTATCTTATTGTTTAAAATTTGCTTCGGAATGTTTGGGTGGAATAAAAAACAAATTTATACATGCTTATCTTATTGTTTAAAATACTTGTCTTACTGTTTAAAGTATGCTTCGGAATGTTTGGGTGGAATAAAAAATAATTGCTTCGTCGCTAAAGGCTGGAAATTTGTTTTTCGGTGTATCAAAATGAGTAAGCATGGAAGTAAAACAGAGGAGTAATATAGTTTAAAGCAGACATCATACTAGATCAGGGTGTCTGAAGATTCTTAGTACAATGTTGCCACCGTTTTTTTGTGTTTAAGAAATCTAAGATTTTTGCAAAAGCAGTGAACTTCTCAAGTTTTGCTGAAATTCATGAAGTTCATCTATGTTTTGCGCTATTCCTATATTTTCAATTTTATCATTCAATTACTCCTACAAAATTTCAAGTGTCAGCACTATAGGCATCAAATTGTTCATTTGTTATCTTAGAGTTTATGAGTCAGGAGTAGAAATGTTATATGAAAGCGTCATTCTTAAAGCGACAACTAAAGTAAATCAGTCGAACATCCTTTCAAACATTTAAATGCACCCATGGATTGGATGTTGAAAGGCCCGAAAACTTCAGTATATTTACTATTTACTACATAAATTATGTTTTAATATCCCCCAACCCCACAAAATAACTCCTACCTACGTACTCAGAATATTTTCAAATTTTAAATCTATGCAACAATTTCATGAAAAAATATTTCTACCCTGAAAAATAATACCAAATAAGACTTAACCATCATATTTTAATGGGAAATAAATCTCCAGATACAATTATAATGGGGATGGAGGCACTATTACCCTTGAGATTAATTCGAAGGACCTCACTATCCAAAAAGAGAAACATGGTTCAAAAATATACATATACCTTATTCCCCTCCCTCCCTCAGAAAAATCCCTGGATTCCCATCATAAAGGTCAGAACTATGTGCACGTTAAGTTCCTATTCTGATCTAATTACCATTTTTTTCACAGTAATCCATAGCAAATTAGGCTAAGAGCTTGGAAAACGATAACAATCTATGTGTTAGAACCTTTATTATATAAAAAAATAGATTTTCCTCAAGTTTTATTGACTTTTTAAGTAGGGTAAAAAATAGAGTTTTATGGCAATTAAACAAGATTCTGGCACTGTGTTTACTCTAAGGTTTTGCTCTTATCATGAAAATAGACTTTATCTTATTTAACGACGTTTGGAATTCAGACAACCAATTTTGCATAGTAACTGGCACTATAAACCACTTTTACATCATTTAGATTGCGACTTGCGTCTCATGTTAATGCAATTATTAATTTTAAAAATAAATTTTCATAGAACAAAAATAGAATCGTTAATATTGATTTAGTTCCGTAATATCGTTATTCTCAGTTTCATTAAAACTTCAGCAATTATGGCTGTTCGCTTGGGTGAGCTCCAGAAAAGAATTCTGATTTACAGTGTGTGCACTGACAAAATTTTTTGGAAATTAATCGGTCTAGGAAGAAACTTGAAGAACATTTACTTGTTTTAAATTATAAGATCTCCCGCTTCCTTTGACAAATAAGTTTGACAAGACATTTTTAATTGCGTGTAGTTTCGACCAACTTTTATTGACCACAAACATATTACTATTTACGGAAATACATTCTTTTCTTCTGTTAACAGTAGCACGTCAGAGACTGTTACTGCGTCACGAGAAATGGCCTTCTAGTAGGCTTACAATCATTTTCCTACTCCTTAGGTTTATTTTTATTATATTTATATGTTCTAAGTTTATTTCATGTTTATTAGAATTTATTTTAAGTCATAAAAAAAGAAGCAAGTACTATCAACTGAAATTGAGCGCCCATAGACTGAATTTTAGGGGGGGGGGCTGACCTGGTCTAACGAGCATTTTAATTGCTGTATAATTGAAATCTCAATGATAAAATATCATGGGCAATGCCTATGTAAAATGTAATGTGGGCACAATATATTGTTTTTTTTTTTAGACCAGGGCCCTTCTTGTAGAAAGAAATGTCATAGGAACTCCAAAAGAGCTCATGAAGGGCAGCCATCTCCCCCTCTCCTACGTCAATCACTTCCCCAAACACATCCAATCAAAATTTTGAGATAGCCATTTTGTCCAGTGTAGTTTTAAGGTCAGGAAATTACGACTTTGAGAATGACCCCCCCCCCACAACTCTCGGAGCAAGGATTGTAAATTATGCCCTGTGGAGATATAAGGTTTTTTATAGGAAGGGAGCTCATTTGATTAGTAATCAGAAGTTCTACTGGCCTTTTTAACAGTCAAAAGTGATTGGAGATCATCCAGCCCCCTCCCCATACACCGATCATTTCCCCAAACACATTCAATCATAATTTTTTAGATAGCTTTTTTGTTCAGTGTAGTTGAAAGGTCCAGAAATTACGTCTTTGAGGATAGCTCCCCCCCCCATACAGCCCTCAGGTCAAGGGTTTTGAGTTAAGCACTGGGGGCATATAAGGTTTTTTTTATAGAGATAGTGGCTGTATAAACTTCAAAGAGGGCTCTTTTTTTTTCTTCCAGGAGTATAATTTTATTTAAATATAATTTAAAAAAAAAAAAAAAAACGCCAAGGAACTTTTCGGTTCGTTAGGCCAACTCCAACTTCCCACACATATTTCAATATAAATAAACAAAAACAAAACAATATCCCCCGTCGACGTGCTAACAAAACAACACAACCCAAAATTCCATTATGGCACTACTAAAAAAAAAAATAAAAAAAAAATCAAACAAATTGGCAAATATTATTACAAAAATCCCTAAATTTTTCTCAGAAACTACTTCGGTCATGCTCACGCACAACCCCAATTGGTAAATGACTCCAAGATCTCGGCAAAACATGCCGAGCAGAGAACTGTGACTGGGTTGTTTACACTGCGGCCGCCGAAATGCATCTGCATTTCTTGTATTATAATTGTGAAGATCCACACTAGTTATAAACATGCCATTAAAACATTCTAAGGTAAGGTTATTAATAATATCAAACATTAGCATAGATCGATAAAAAGAAATATACCTGCTAGAGGAAGAATTTTCAGTTTCAAATACATATTTCTCACTGAATCTCTCGGTCCATAATTTGCTAAACTCCTAATGGCAAAATTCTGCAAAGCTCTAACAACAATATAAAAGGTAACAATGGACAAGTGACAAATACAAAAGTCTAAGGACAATTTTCGGACAAATGTGCTTCAATTTCCTAATAATTCCAACATTACGGGCAATTTTAAATGTTATACAATTTATATGATCTGAAACTAAGTGTCTCATCCGCAATAATGCCTAAATACCTAGTCGAGTGTACTCTATTAATAAATGAACTCCCACACCTCAACTTATCTACCCAAGGATAATACTTTTTAGAACGAGCAAACAACACAAAATTACACTTCTTAAAATTTATTTTCAGCTTATTCAACCTAGTCCACTTTTCAATCAAACTTATATCATGTTTGATTGAAAAGATTTCAATTGGGTTGGTAATCAGAAGTTATTGGGTTGGTAATCAGAATTTATAGTATTCTTCTTAAGAGTTAAGTGATCAGAAGGCAAATAACCCCCCTCCCCGCACACACACACGTCGTATTTTTCAGAAATGGATCTGATAGGAATTTTAAGATGGCCATTTGTTGTCGTAGAAACTTCGAAAAGTGCTCAGTCCGTTGGTAACCGAAAGGACTAGTACCTTCTTTAATAGTCAAAAGTGATGGGAGGGCAACCACCACCCCTCCCTCCTACGCCCATCATTTCCCCAAACACTTCCAAACAAAATCTCGAGGTAGCTATTTTGTTTGACGTAGTTTAAAAGTCCAGAAATTATGTCTTTGACGATGAGAACCCCCTCGTGGTCCTCAGGGCAAGGGTTGTAAGTTATCTCCCGAGAGCATTTAAGGTTTTTATCGAAACGGGGTATACGCTTCGGAGGGGGCTCATTGGATTGGAAATCGGAAGTTGAAGAGACATTTTTAAGAGTAAAATTTCTTGGAGGGCAGCTATACCCCCCCCCCCCACGTTATATTTTCCCCCAATGCATCCGATAAAAATTCTAATATAGCCATTTGTTCAAAAATAGTCCAAAGATCTCATAACACGGCCTTTTGGATTGACCCAACCCCCAGAAGTATGGGGATAAGGGTTTTAGGTTATGCCCCTGGGGGATGTAAGGTTTTTATAAAGAGGTGGTCTTGTGAATTTTAGAGGAGGCTTATTTGATTGGAAATGCGTACTTCTATTTTCATTTTAAGAGTCAAGCGTGATGGAGCAAAAATAGGCACCCCCTCTCCCTGATATCCTCTTTTTCCCAAACACATTCGATCAAAATTGTGGGACAGCCATTTTGTAGCCAATAGCCCAAAGAGAATATAAGATTATCTTCAGTAATCAAATATAAGAAATATTGAGGCGGACGTTGAACTAAATCAAAACAAACTATGAGCATTTGAACTTTCAAAAAGGTGACAAAGCAATATCCCAAGAAAAATTCGTTTTATTAAGTTAGATCTTTAAGTGGAAGTTGTGGGGGATTTTGGACTAGCCAGAAAACGCTATGTGTATATTTTGGGTGCTACAACTGCACTTATTGTAACTTAATGACGCTTAGAGTATTAAGGTGAAATTTCTAGGAAGTGTTTAGGGGGCGTTCCAATTAAACAAAAAAACTGTATGCATGCAGGTTTTCAAAAAGGCATAAAAGTAATATCATAAGCAGCACCATTCAATAATAGCTAGAAATATCATTGAAACATTTAAAGAAGCTAGTTCGATTCAAAATCAAAAAGTTCTAGGGTCATTTCTAAGAGTGAAAAGAAATTGGAGAGAAATAAGCCCTTCTCTTAAGCCGATTTATTTCCCAAACATATCTAGTCAAAGTTTTGAGACTATTATTTTGTTGAACATAGTAGAACGGTCCAGCAACTATGTCTTTAGGAATATCGGGCATGTAAACCCCCACAATTATGCCAAACTATGGATTAGTATAGAAAAAAAAAATCCAAAAAGATATAAGATATTTTTTTTTTTTTTTTTTTTATGAAAATGAATTTCAATAAAAAACGAACAGAAATTTAGATAAAAAACCTTTTTCCACAAAACAAGCTTTGCAAAGAAAAGTAAAGAGCTCCATTAAGCTAAAAATGGGCTAAAATAAAATCAAGTAATCTTCCAAAGATGAAACTACCACAAAGGACTATCATTAAATAAATGGAATCTGAAATTAACAGAAATTACAATAAACAGCGGAGTCAAACTCAAAACGAGCAAAAATTAATATGAGTAGGGCTGATAACCCCCAAGCCTTCTCAAGACCAGAACATAATTTGTGCTTTACTGAAAACAAAATATGTATAAATATTTTCACTTTTTTTTTACTTAAATAAGTAAAAAATCACTTTTTTTACCCATTTTTTATTCAGGTAAATTAAACTGACAATCCACGGTCATTTATTATTTTTTCAGTAAAACCTAAGTTATGTTCTAGTTTTGAGAAGGCATAGGGCTCGTCAGCCCTAGTAATGTTAATTTTTGCTCGTTTTGAGTTTGACTCGGCAATTTATAATAATTTATGTTCGTTTTGAATTTCATTTAATTGTTGATAGTGATTTGTGGTAGTTTTACACTTGGAACATTATTTGACTATATTTCTGCCCATTTTTTGCCTAATAGAGCTCTTTACTTTTCTTTAAAAACTTATTCTGTGGAAAGTTTTTTTTTAAATTAATACAAATATATGACACCGTCATTCATCCAGGGGGGCTGCCCCCCTTGCCCCCCCCCCTTATGGGCGCCCATGTTTTAGTGTTTTCTTTTTATTAAAAGGAATTCACAGAACGATTATATTAAAATAGAGTAAGGATGGCTCCATTTGTTTCCCAACTATATACTTTCTTGAAATACGCTTTTGAGGGTTAGAGTAGGTTTTGACAGGAATACAACCATATTACTTTATTAATTAATAAAGACAATTTTCTTTCAAATGAAAGTAAAGAGCGACACTAAAACTTAACAATGAACAGAAATTACTCCGTATATGGGTTGCCGCCCCCTTTCAAGCCAGTGTTCTTTACGCTAAAGGCTTGTAGCGCTTAAAAATATTTTCCATTCTAATTGTGTTTGAGCAGTCGTTCTTAAAGAATTGGGATAGAAAATTGAGGCTTTAGCATAAAGAGGGAGGGTTGGATGAGCGGAATTTAATTTTTGCATAGCCAGGCTTCGACGATATGAGTTCATTTAGTAAATTAGCTTTTCTGACTTGTTGTAAGTCAATTTTTGGCACCTAAACGCTCCACGGCCTGCGTGGAATGGGCTCATGCAAGCGGTATTTCAAGGCCCGGTGGCAAAAGCAGGCTGTTCATGGAAGCAGGAAAGTCAAGCTCTGGATCCAGTACCTCAATTTTGCAGGAATGATTCAGCGGCTCCTAAGAATGAACGAGCTATCAATTTGAAGCCCGGAAATTCGCAGATATTTTTGCGACAATATTTTAAAACCTACCTAACCTAGTTATATAAGAGGAACTCATGAGGAGTCTGTGAAGGGGGGGGCGGTGATAGAATTTCAAAAAAATCTTTGAGTCATTTCACATCCTGCTTGATGGAAAGTAAACTATCTCATGCACGACCTTAAAAGAATGAAACTAAAAAGAGAGTTTTTAGATTTTTGTCCCCTTTTCAGCATTTCAAGGGCGAATTTGATCCATTTTGACCCGAGGTAGAGGTACCCATTTGGAATATTGTTCTCTATCGAATAGTATAAATTTATTTATGTTGCAATTTATTCTAGACTGACCTAATTTTTGTTGTATGTTTATTGTACGGTTAAAAATGATTTAAATTTACTGTTGGAATAGAAGTGTCTCGTGTTAGTGCAGCAGCTAGTTCCGTTAAAAAGCTTATTACATAGAATTTAAGTTTACTGAGACACTGAGATTTCTCATGATATGCTTACAACAAGAAAATGCTTCTATTAAGATAAAAATCTTTATTGTTAGCTATTTGATTAACCATAATCGTATAAAAGAATTTTGACGATATTGAAGTTATTTCTATTTATAACTTGATTTCAGACGGATAGAGGAACTCCTGGTCCAAAGGGCGATATAGGTCCACAAGGTTTCCCCGGACCACAGGGACCAAAAGGCTTAGACGGACCTCCAGGCACACCAGGACCTAGAGGACCAATAGGTCCACTTGGAGGACCAGGAAGGCCCGGTGAACCTGGTCAAGAAGGCTTACCCGGTCCTAAGGGAGACAAAGGTGATGGAGGTTTAACAGGTAAGCAATGCTTGAATTAAATTTACAGAAGCTCGTATAACTTTTAAGTATCAGGAAACACCAACAGTTAAAGGGGGAAAAAAATAAACGGCTCAACTGATTTTGACAAGATTTATCATGTTTTAATATTTTAATTTATTGACAATCTGCAACAAAAGGCGTAGACTGATAGAGAAACTCCCTGTCGAAACTATGGCTTTTAGCATCAGAAATGTCAACATCAGTAACTAGCTTACAGCAACTAAGTCCCAAATACGATATTGTGCTTAAGAGCAATTATAACTCAACTGCTAAATACCCTATCCGCAATTTAATGTGCGCATGGGGATGTGGAAGCAGCAAAGAGGGAGCTACAGAGGATTTTTTAATTTTGTATGTCAGACTAACATTATCATAGAATTAAAACTTGTACAGTTTTTTTTTGTTGAGAAAAGAGCTATATGCTCCTTTCAGATTGTTTTCAACACGGTTACGAAACTACAAAACTTAAGAAGGATTTTCTGGGAATCCTGTTTTTCGACATTATTTAACGCCTTTTGGTAGCTCCGAAATTTATCGAAATTGTACATCTAAAATCAGTAGAAACGTTAAATTTTCTCAGTAATAATAACAAGACACTATAAAATGAACAAAAGCCAAGAAAAGAAAATTATTTATATTTTTTTATATTTATACCTAGAGCTTTTAAACTGCAAAGTTTTTTTTTGTACCAATGGTAACGAAAAAAAAACAGGGTGCATTTTAAGAAGAAGAAACCAAAGTAACTGTTTTCTAAGAAACCAGTCAGACAACAACTCAAGACCTTCATTTTCTTAAGAGCCTGTATCTCAGTATAAATTCTTTGCAACACTCAAGCGCTTCAAATGGATGACCTTATAGATAAGAAATCCATCTAAAAAACGTTGAAAGCGCAACCGTTCTCCCAGGGTTATTTTTTAGCTACGTTGAAAATATCTGTTTCATAGTTAGAATATTAAACTGTAAGGACATTTAAAAAAATTCCAAAGCATGTGATGATAATTGATGTACAACTTTGGGACTAACACTTCATTTCTTCAGTTCAGCTCCGTTTATATATTCTATTATTAAATTATAATATACCTTTTAAACTATATTTGTGCCCTTTGGCCATCCACTTCGGGCCAAACGAAAAAACCGGTCGTCGCCCAATGGAATGTGAAGAGGCCATAAGAAAGGATTAAAATGGGATCTATCTGAGAGGGGGTAAAACTTGAAGCTTTAATAGGCTGGGGAGGAGAAGGGTGTGAAAGTGTGTTGGCCTCAGGTGGCTTGGTGCTGCAGTTAGTTGTTAATATTGGTAGCAGTGAATTATGGTGTAAAGTATTCGTTTCTTATTCGGCACAAAAAGTCTCATGACGACTATAATGTCGAGCGAATCGCACAAGATTTGAGGTAGCGTAAATGTAATGATCTTGTTGACATATGTTATAGCGAGGATTTTAGTCTTTATTATTATGGAGTACAATTTGAAAGAAAACGTTGGCTTTTGTAAAGATAACTGTAAAGAAGCTATTTTTATCCGAATTTACATATGTTTTATTTGATTGGTAATTTCTTTTATCATTTCTAAACAACGTCCAGTTTGTTCTTCGTAACCAAGTCAACCAAATCGTTGAAATTTATAATATGGCAATAAATACAACAAATTAAGATCTGAACATGCAAAGAAAAAATCGAGATTATTCACGCTAAAGACGGCAACATGGATACTGCATTTTCTTAGGTGCTGTATTTAAATCCGATTTTTCCTTTTAGGTCTTCCTGGACAGAAAGGTGACAAAGGTTATGGCGGACCTCCTGGTCCAACTGGCCCAGCAGGTGTTAAAGGCGAAAAAGGAGATTCTATCCCTGGTGAACCCGGTCTTGATGGAAGAGATGGATTACCTGGCAGAGCTGGTGATAAGGGAGAACGAGGTTTCCCGGGACCCATTGGTCCTCCTGGCGACACTGTTGGTGGAGTTCCAGGTAAAAACTTATCTTTAACTGTTTGAGCTGGTTTGAAGTTTATCTTGTTAGTAAAATTGATTACTTCAGATGCTTGATGAAGCTGTTTCTTAAACGTATCTAAAAGTACTCGAGGTGGTTTTGATGTTTAATCTTCAAATTAAGTATAGTGATTGTAGATTTGCAATCATTATCTGATTGTAGATAATCCATCCTTGATGTATTGAGATAAAGAATCGAAGTTCAACGAAAAGTTGAGGGTAAAGCAGCCTTCTCCATTTTAGTAAAAATTCCTTTTTTTTAGTTTTAACTTCACTCTTTACTTGGATTTTGATTTGATTGTTTAATGACTTCTATTTGTTTTTTCTATACTATTTAAAATTGTTCTAAATATGACGGGAATTCTGCACCTCAATCGCCTGGTCTTTACGATAAATTTTAACTTTTTAAAAACGACTCTTAGATTTTCTTTATTATGACGTCTGTTAAAAACTACCATTTTTGCAGAAACAGAGACAACTTACCCCTTATTTCAGTTCTGAAAGATTGCTCATGGACATTTTAGTAAATTGTACCTAAAAATGTACTTTACGATTGTTCAACTAGTTTTGGTTCCGAGTTATCCAAGTTATCTTGTCACACACAATATCAGAAATTTACACCGTGGAGCGATCTGCTTTAAAACTCAAGAAGGGCACTAGAACTTTAGATTTCCTTCCAAATTACCCATGTTATATATTCGACAATCATTGGCTCAATGCGATCACTGTTGATGAAAAAAAGATACATATCTCTTACTATCCTTATCGACAAAAATACAAAACTGAGAGTTTGCTGGAGCGAAAGAATTGCTTGTAGATTAAAAATTTGACTTTAGACCTATATTTTAGGGTCTCACATATTGAATTTGAAATTATGTCAGAGATTTTGAATTTAATAGTACATTTTTCATCATGATAACCAGTGCCAGATTTAAGGCTTTGACACTTCTAGGGCACAGCGTTTTTGCCGCTTTGTTTTTGCGAGATTTTCGGGGAATCCCCAGAGATTCGGGGATAGTAGAAACACTGAACAGAACGCAACTGATAAGCAAAAAGTAATGAAAGAGAGAGGTCATACCAAATTATCAACTGCTTTTCTTGGGAGACATCTGACAGTTTATAAGTAGTCATGGAATTACTGTGCTGCTTTAAAATAACTTTTCTTTGAATAGACAGTGTGGCGGTGAGTGCATCTGGCAATTTGACCATAAATCGTATCAGCCAGTTTTGTTCAGAAGAAAATTAACTAGTGATAATTTATTGCACCCCCCTGGCATTGTGCGCCCCTTGGTTCGGGCCTAGTGGGCCTATTGGTAAATCCTGGCTTGAAGATAACCTTCTTTTTTTGGGTGTTTCCCCCTTTTCTCAAACTGAGCGAACTTTTTTATGCAAATAACTCTTCTTGTTGGGTTACTTTTGAGCATTCGGAATCTTTACAAAAGCGAGTTCGTTTGGTGTACACATTGTTATCGAAATTCCATGTTTAAGAGTTACTGTTATTTTTTAAGTTCACTGCTTACCGTTCATTCCCACGAATGGTTCGATTTAAAAAAAAGAAGAAAAGAAGCCAGAATTATAGCGTTTAGGTGAATAATGTGGCTGCAGAGTAGACAAAACAATATCTGATAGTCATTCAACTAGAGGCAGCCTATTTTTTTTTTTTTTTAAATCTTAGCCGATCTGGCACGTTAACAAATTGAGAGGTAGTAGTCAATCCGGACTTGTCCCAGTTAAAGATAGGAATGGGGTGGCAATTAGCGATAAGGAAAAAACTATAGCGAGATGGTCCGAACATTTTGAAAACTTGCTTAACCGAGATAGAGTTGCAAGAAAAAATATAGAGGAAAATGAGAAAGTTTGTGATCCTTTGGATGTAAAGGAAGATTTGTTTTGTGGGGAGGAATTAGCAACAGTACTAAAAGGATTAAAGAATAATAAGGCTCCAGGTGCTGATAGGAGTAGTATCTATATACACAGTTTCAAGCGTACATTCAAGCGTACATTCACTATCTATTAGGCACTTTCAAGCGTACATTCTAATCGTACATTCACGCCTACAAGAATATGGTCAAAAGTGTATACAATATGAACGGTACATTGGAATTGCGCAAGAAAAACCCATGCCTGAGACATTAAACTCAAGCGTAAATATTTTAAAAGTTGGCACACTATAATGCATGTTATGAAACTAAAGTCGAGGTTTTTTTAAACTTGGCAAGGTATAATGTGGTCATACATGTTTTGAGAGTATGGTCGTAATAATATAATGTGGTCAAACAGGTTTTTTTCTGTTTTTGTTGTCAATTGCACAATGAATGTACGTCGTCAGTTCACGTGCACATTTTTCTTAAAAAACTGGTACATTTAAAAAGGGGTAATGAGATTTGCGAATTAGAGTGTATGATTCGTGAGTTTGATCATATTAAGGTGGAGAAAAAAAAAAGAAAAGGGATTTAGCATTTGCAAATACTTCAATGTGTTGTCAATTTAAAATAGTTTAGAAATAAAAAAAATTTAACAAGAAATGACTGAAAAGTATTTTGGGGAAGATGGGGTGATTGTGTACTGTATAATACACATGTGATGTTTGGACAGTGTTGTCAATTTAAAATAGTTTAACGTTCCATTCGTTCCCCCATCTATGAGGGCAGGGGAGGGGGGGGGGTCAATTTTGGCGGGAAAACAAAAAATACTCAGAATCGAAAATAAATGGGATCTGCCTCAAGGGCAAGGCTCAGAGGCCCTTCGTTCCCCCATTTCTGAGGGCAGAGGAGGGGGGGGTCAATTTTGGAGTGAAAACGAAAAATGCTCAGAATCGAAAATAAACGGTATCTGCCTCAATGGCCAGGCTCAGAGGCCCCTCCTTCTTCCATTTCTGAGGGCAGGGAAGGGGGGGTCAATTTTGGAGGGAAAACCAAAAATACTCAGAATCGAAAATAAACGGGATCTGCCTCAAGGGCAAGGCTCAGAGGCCCCTCGTTCCCCCATTTCTGAGGGCAGGGACCGGGGGGGGACAATTTTGGAGGGAAAACCTTGTCACAGTTAGATTCTCTTGATTTTTCGAAGTTCATTTTGAATTTCTTTCGTGAAATGCAAGAGTTGGAATATTTCAGTAGTGTCTTGTCGTGGTTTACCTTGTCAAAGCTACATTCTCATGATTTTTAAAAGTTCATTTTGAATTACTGTCGTGAAATGCAAGAGTTGGAATATTTCAGTAGTCACTTGTTGTGCTTTACCTTGTCACAGTTACATTCTGATGATTTTCATACTTCATTTTGAATTTGTTTCATTGAAATGCAAGAGTTGGAATATTTCAGTAGTGTTTTGTTGTGCTTTACCTTGTCACAGTTACATTCTCTTAATTTTTTAAAGTTCATTTTGAATTTCTTTCGTGAAATGCAAGAATTGGAATATTTCAGTAGTGTCTTGTCGTGGTTTAACTTGTCACAGCTACATTCTCATGATTTTTCAAAGTTCATTTTGGATTTCTTTCGTTGAAATGCAAGAGTTGGAATATTTCAGTAATGACTTGCTGTGCTTTACCTTGTCACAGTTACATTCTCTTGATTTTTCGAAGTTCATTTTGAATTTCTGTCGTGAAATTCAAGAGTTGGAATGTTTCAGTAGTGTTTTGTTGTGCTTTACCTTGTCACAGTTACATTCTCTTAATTTTTCAAAGTTCATTTTGAATTTCTTTCGTGAAATGCAAGAATTGGAATATTTCAGTAGTGTCTTGTCGTGGTTTATCTTGTCACAGCTACATTCTCATGATTTTTCAAAGTTCATTTTGGATTTCTTTCGTTGAAATGCAAGAGTTGGAATATTTCAGTAGTGACTTGTTGAGCTTTACCTTGTCACAGTTACATTCTCATGATTTTTGGAAGTTCATTTTGAATTTATGTCATGAAATGCAAGAGTTGGAATATTTCAGTAGTGTTTTGTTGTGCTTTACATTGTAACAGATACATTATGCTTATTTTCCAATTTGATATTGTAGTTCTTTAATAGAAATGCAATAGTTGGAATATTTCAGTAGTGTTTTGTTGTGCTTTACATTGTCACAGTTAAATTTTCTTAATTTTTCAAAGTTCATTTTGAATTTCTTTCGTGAAATGCAAGAATTGGAATATTTCAGTAGTGTCTTGTCATGGTTTACCTTGTCACAGCTACATTCTCATGATTTTTTAAAGTCCATCTTGAATTTCTTTCGTTGAAATGCAAGAGTTGGAATAATTCAGTAGTGAATTGTTGTGCTTTACCTTGTCACAGTTACATTCTCTTGATTTTTCGAAGTTCATTTTGAATTTCTGTCGTGAAATGCAAGAGTTGGAATATTTCAGTAGTGTTTTGTTATCCTTTACCTTGTCACAGTTACATTCTGATGATTTTCATAGTTTATTTTGAATTTCTTTCATTGAAATGCAAGAGTTGGAATATTTCAGTAGTGTTTTGTTGTGCCTTACCTTGTCACAGTTACATTCTCTTAATTTTTCAAAGTTCATTTTGAATTTCTTTCGTGAAATGCAAGAATTGGAATATCGTTTCTTCAACTCAAAGTAAGGAGCAACATCAAAACTTAAAAACGGACAGAAAATAGAGGCTGTTTACAAAAGTTTTAGGATTCATTGACTTTAGCGATGCCAGTCAAAAGCTATGAGTTTGAGAAAATTGCCTGATTATCAAAAAATGAAGAAACACCTTCCAAAAGTTAAAAGGAATGGGATTGTCTTGAGGGGGGAATTTTCCGTGGAGGAGGTGGAGGGTATTTTTACATGAAAACAACTTCAACCATGCCCAGCCCCCCGCAATCAGAAATTAAATTATAAAAAAAAGTTTCTTCAACTGAAAGTAAGGAGCAACATCAAAACTTAAAAAGGGACAGAAGATAGAAGCTGTTTCCAAAAGATTTAGGATTCATTAACATTTTCAACTTTATTTATTTTTTTTTTCTTTTTGTACATATCTTAAAATGTCAAAATATGCTTACGGGTCTAACAATTGTGCTCTATGATTGGTCAGAGACACGATGTGGCTTTCCCACTGGTATTCTATGACCGGTTATCGACACTAGCTAGTCTATTGCACGTATTAAATCAGTCTTTTTTACGCAGTGGAACGATAAACACATAAGTCATATCTTTAAAAAAAAAGTGAATATGGAAAATTTTAATAGAGTGTGTTCACATAACAAGGTTATTGTAGCATTGAATGCCGACAAGGAAAAGTATTTAAACTATGAAACAAGAACAAGTGGAAGCACTATTGGAAATGTATGCATGCATTGTCATGACAGTAAGGAATTACATTTCTTTGGAATACCGAAAACTGTTATGATGGTGGTTATGCTAGATTGAGATCTCCAGAGATGATTGCACTCAAAGAGAATGCTAACATAAAAATAATTGTTGATGATAGAGGACAACTCCTTGCTACTGCTGCAGGTAACACATTACCTACGGATACACCCAATCATCAGTTTTCGGGTATTAGCATTCAACGGAAGGCTAATAAAAGAAAGGCTTACTCTGTTAGTAATATCGTAAACCATATCTTGTTTACGTGCCTAAACTGTTATCTGTGTAAAAATAATGTGTTAATAGACAGTGAAATTGCCAGAAAAATAAAATGGTATTGTCAGAAAATATCACTACGGAATATAAAGAAGAAACGATGAAATACAAAGCACCCACAAACGTTACTGGCATTGATCAAAAAGTCAATGAATCAAATAATACCAAAGACGAAAAGCATATTGAGCCTGTTCATGAGACACCAGTAAAAATTGTGTATGATTCAAAATGGAATAATGATTATTCTACTGATTACGAACTAAGAGAAGACAATAACTCCATTATCAAGAGAGAACATGGTGAACTTTTTTATGGAACAGATTCAAAATGTCCAAAGTTAATCATTGATATTAATAATGTATCATAATAAATTTTTGTATTAATATTCTACATAGCATTATTTCATTAAAAATATTACATTGTTATGTGTTTCATTATTTTCTAGAGTAAGCTAGCATATCAAGCGTTTAGAATGTCCATTAAAACATCAGAGATGTAAGAAAAGGAATTTGCTTACATCTATTGTCAGACACACTATTTCCGTAAAATCTGAGCTATTAAGGGTTTTTGACCGTAAACTCTACTTTTTTGTAAGAAAATTATGGTAAATACAATTCTCTGGTTCAAATGTGAAACTTAAGTCTATTTATGGATCGAAAAATAAAACTATTACCTTAAAATCTGAGCTAATACGGGTTTTTCGACCGTAAACTCTAGTTTCTTGTAAGAAAATTATGGAAAATACAATTCTCTAGTTCAAATGTGAAACTTAAGTCCAGTTTTGGATACTCATAATGATGAGAACTTATGGTTCTAATTCAATAAATTTTTTTTCATAAAAAAAACTTTTTTTTTTTTAACTTCAAAATTATTCAAATTTATTTATTTTTTATCTTTTTCTTTTGTACATATCTTAAAATGACAAAATATCTTTCTTGAATTCACCTCTTGGATACACAATATAGAAATTATAAAACAAAAATTTCCAGACTTCATTTGCATGGAAGAGATACCGAGAGTTCTATGACTCCTCCCCACAATGAATTCTAAGGGTTTTATGACTCCTCCTCAAAATGAATTCAGATGCTTTTAGGAGTCATCCCCTCTATCCATAACTCCATTCGACCTTGAGCGAAGGTATAAAAGTTTGATGATGTATTTCTCTTCTTAACAACTACATTAATACCTTCCAAGATGATAGGACTCTATGGCACAGAATTTATCGGTTTGAAAAAATCATATTATGGTGTTATATTTGAATTTGCATTTTTATTATTGTCAATGGAACTTGAAGAAATTGACTGTTATCATTGGATAGTGAACTACAATATGTATGAGTATGATAAAAGCTTGTGGATTACTACATTACATCGTATAAACAGACTGCGATTCTACGATAGAGTGATTACACCACTTAATAATAGTGGTCAGGAACTGAGAAATGTCCAGGAGGAAGTCAGAGAAATTTACAGCTTTTTCGGGGTTGAAGCACTCTATGTAAAGGGTAATAGTCAGGAACTGAGAAATGTCCAGGAGGAAGTCAGTGAAATTTTCAGCTTTTTCGGGGTTGAAGCACTCTATGTAAAGGGTATTGTATCTACAGATAAAGTTTTAATTCAAAAGTGTGACCCTAGGATTCCACTTTTTAATCTAGAAGAATTTAAGTGTCCTAAATTTGAAGGGGTTTATCATTGTCCTGAAGACGAGGTCAGGTTCTTCGCGCACTGGATACCTAAGGTCATACCTGATTGTGATAAATGCATTAGACATGGTAAAAACTATTCCATATCATGGGACCATCGTTTCTGGATGTTTAAGAGTGAACGTGTGCATGACTATGTGTAATAATATAATTTTGTATTAATATTCTACATAGCATTATTTCATTAAAAATATATTATGCATTACATTGTTATGTTTTCATTATTTTTAGAGTAAGCTAGCATATCAACAGTTTAGAATGTATATTAAAACATCGGAGATTTGAGAAAAGGAATTTGCATACATCTATTGTCAGACACATAAGGTAACATTGACAAAATCTAGGTATCAGAATGAATAAATTCTTTATCAACATCCGTTGTTGGATATGTCATTACGAAAAAATTGTAAGTAGGTAAGTAAGTAAGTAACAAACTCTTTCTTGAATTCACCTCTTGGATACACAAAGAAGACATTTTATTCATGAAAATATGAAAATATTTGTAAGTAAGTAACACACTCTTTCTTGAAGTCACCCCTTGGATACACAATATAGATACTATATTCAAGAAATTATGAAAAAATCGCAGGTAAGTAAAAAACTCTTTCTTGAATTCCCCATTTGGATGCACAATACAGAAATTTAATTCGAGAAATTATGAAAAAAAATGTAAGTAAGTAAGTAACAAACTCTATGCTTTTTCTACATCAATTGTCGGATATGTTGAGGTTACGTGCGCGCACGTAACCTCGTCTAAATTAACCTTAAAAAATGAAATAAAGCTATGTCGACTTTGCATATTTTATTCAAAATATCCGACCATTGATGCAGAAAAAGCATAGAGTTTGTTTCTTACTTACTTACATTTTTTTTTTCATAATTTCTTGAATTAAATTTCTGTATTGTGCATCCAAATGAGGAATTCAAGAAAGAGTTTGTTACTTACTTGCGATTTTTTCATAATTTCTTGAATAAAGTATCTGTATTGTGTATCCAAGGGGTGACTTCAAGAAAGAGTGTGTTACTTACTTACAAATATTTTCATATTTTCTTGAATGAAATGTCTTCTTTGTGTATCCAAGAGGTGAATTCAAAAAAGAGTTTGTTACTTACTTACTTACCTACTTACAATTTTTTCATAATGACATAATGACATATCCAATAACGGATGTTGATAAAGAATTTATTCATTCCGATACCTAGATTTTGTCAATGTTACCCCATGTGTCTGACAATAGATGTATGCAAATTCCTTTTCTCAAATCTCCGATGTTTTAATATACATTCTAAACTGTTGATATTCTAGCTTACTCTAAAAATAATGAAAACATAACAATGTAATGTATAATATATTTTTAATGAAATAATGCTATGTAGAATATTAATACAAAATTATATTATGACACATAGTCATACACACGTTCACTCTTAAACATCCAGAAACGATGGTCCCATGATATGGAATAGTTTTTACCTTGTCTAATGCATTTATCACGATCAGGTATGACCTTAGGTATCCAGTGCGCGAAGAACCTGACCTCGTCTTCAGGACAATGATAAACCCCTTCAAATTTAGAACACTTAGATTCTTCTATATTAGAAATTGGAATCCTAGGGTCAAAGTTTTGAATCAAAACTTAATCTGCAGGTACATTACCCTTTACATAGAGTGCTTCAACCCCGAAAAAGCTGCAAATTTCACTGACTTCCTCCTGAACATTTCTCAGTTCCTGACTATTACCCTTTACATAGAGTGCTTCAACCCCGAAAAAGCTGCAAATTTCTCTGACTTCCTCCTGGATATTTCTCAGTTCCTGACCACTATTATTAAGTGGTGTAATCACTCTATCGTAGAATCGCAGTCTGTTTATACGATGTAATGTAGTACTCCACAAGCTTTTATCATACTCATACATGTTGTAGTTCACTATCCAATGATAATAGTCAATTTCTTCAAGTTCCATTGACAATAATAAAAATGAACATTCAAATATAACACCACAATATGATTTTTTCAAACCGATAAATTCTGTGTCATAGAGTCCTATCATCTTGGAAGGTATTATTGTAGTTTTTAAGAAGAGAAATACATCATAAAACTTTTATACCTTCGCTCAAGGTCGAATGGAGTTATGGCTATGGGGGATGACTCCTAAAAGCATCTGAATTCACTTTGGGGAGGGGTCATAAAACCCTTAGAATTCAATGCGGGGAGGAGTCATAGAACTCTCGGTATCTCTTCCATTCAAATGAAGTCCGGAATTTTTTTTTTGTATAATTTCTATATTGTGTATCCAAGAGGTGAATTCAAGAAAGATATTTTGTCATTTTAAGATATGTACAAAAGAAAAAGATAAAAAATAAATAAAGTTGAATAATTTTGAAGTTTAAAAAAAATAGTTTGTTTTATGAAAAAAAAATTATTGAATTAGAACCATCAGTCCTCATCATTATGAGTATCCAAAACTGGACTTAAGTTTCACATTTGAACTAGAGAATTGTATTTTCCATAATTTTCTTACAAGAAACTAGAGTTTACGGTCAAAAAACCCTTATTAGCTCAGATTTTAAGGTAACAGTTTTATTTTTCGATCCATAAATAGACTTAAGTTTCACATTTGAACCAGAGAATTGTATTTTCCATAATTTTCTTACAAAAAACTAGAGTTTACGGTCAAAAACCCTTAATAGCTCAGATTTTACGGAAATAGTGTCTGACAATAGATATACGCAAATTCCTTTTCTTACATCTCGGTTGTTTTAATGGACATTCTAAACGCTTGATATGCTAGCTTACTCTAAAAAATAATGAACACATAACAATGTAATATTTTTAATGAAATAATACTATGTAGAATATTAATAAAAAATATATTATGATCCATTATTAATATCAATGATTAACTTTGGACATTTTGAATCTGTTCCATAAAATAGTTCACCATGTTCTCTCTTGATCATGGAGTTATTGTCTTCTCTTAGTTCGTAATCAGAAGAATTATCATTATTCCATTTTGAATCATACACAATTTTTACTGGTGTCTCATGAACAGGATCAATATGCTTTTCGTCTTTGGTATTATTTGATTCATTGACTGTTTGATCAATGCCAGTAACGTTTGCGGGTGCTTTGTTTTTCATCGTTTCTTCTTTATATTCCGTAGTGATATTTTCTGGCAATGCCATTTTTATTTTTCTGGCAATTTCACTGTCTATTAACACATTATTTTTACACAGATAACAGTTTCGGCGCGTAAACAAGATATGGTTTATGATATTACTAGCAGAGTAAGCCTTTCTTTTATTAGCCTTCCGTTGAATGCTAATACTCGAAAGCTGATGATTGGGTGTATCCGTAGGTAATGTGTTACCTGCAGCAGTAGCAAGGAGTTGTCCTCTATCATCAACAATTATTTTTATGTTAGTATTCTCTTTGAGTGCAATCATCTCTGGAGATCTCAATCTCGCATAACCACCATCATAAGAGTTGAATTTTTTCGGTATTCCAAATAAATTTAATTCCTTACTGTCATGACAATGCATGCATACATTTCCAATAATGCTACGACTTGTACTTGTTTCATAGTTTAAATACTTCTCCTTGTCGGCATTCAATGCTACAATAACTTTGTTATGTGAACACACTCTATTAAAATGTTCCATCTTCACTTTTTTTTAAAGATATGACTTATGTGTTTATCGTTCCACTGCGTAAAAAAGACTGATTTAATACGTGCAATAGACTAGCTAGTGTCGATAAACGGTCATAGAATACCAGTGCGAAAGCCACATCGTGTCTCTGACCAATTATAGAGCACAATTGTTAGACCCGTAAGCATATTTTGACATTTTAAGATATGTACAAAAATAAAAAAAATAAATAAAGTTGAAAATTTTAATGAATCCTAAATCTTTTGGAAACAGCCTCTATTTTCTGTCCGTTTTTAAGTTTTGATGTTGCTCCATACTTTCAGTTGAAGAAACTTTTTTTTATAATTTAATTTTTGATTGCGGGGGGCTGGGCATGGTTGAAGTTGTTTTCACGTATAAATACCCTCCACCTCCTCCATGGAAAATTCCCCCCTCAAGACAATCCCATTCCTTTCGACTTTTGGAAGGTGTTTCTTCATTTTTCGATAATCAGACAATTTTCTCAAACTCATAGCTTTTGACTGTCAACACTATAGTTAATGAATCCTAAATATTTTGGAAACAGCCTCTTTTTTATCTCTGTTTTTAAGTTTTGATGTTGCTCCTTACTTTCAGTTGAAGAAACGATATTCCAATTCTTGCATTTCACGAAAGAAATTCAAAATGAACTTTGAAAAATTAAGAGAATGTAACTGTGACAAGGTAAGGCACAACAAAACACTACTGAAATATTCCAACTCTTGCATTTCAATGAAATAAATTCAAAATGAATTATGAAAATCATCCGAATGCAACTGTGACAAGGTAAAGCACAACAAAACACTACTGAAATATTCCAACTCTTGCATTTCACGACAGAAATTCAACATGAACTTCAAAAAATCAAGAGAATCTAACTTTGACAAGGTAAAGCACAACAAGTCACTACTGAAATATTCCAACTCTTGTATTTCAACGAAAGAAATCCAAAATGAACTTTGAAAAATCATGAGAATGTAGCTGTGACAAGGTAAACCACGACAAGACACTACTGAAATATTCCAATTCTTGCATTTCACGAAAGAAATTCAAAATGAACTTTGAAAAATTAAGAGAATGTAACTGTGACAAGGTAAAGCACAACAAAACACTACTGAAATATTCCAACTCTTGCATTTCAATGAAATAAATTCAAAATGAAATAGTAAAATCAATAGAATGTAACTTTGACAAGGTAAAGCACAATAATACACTACTGAAATATTACAACTCTTGCATTTCAACGAAAGAAATCCAAAATGAACTTTGAAAAATCATGAGAACCTAGATGTGACAAGGTAAACCACGAGAAGGCACTACTGAAATATTCCAATTCTTTCATTTCACGAAAGAAATTCAAAATGAACTTTGAAAAATTAAGAGAATGTAAGTATGACAAGGTAAAGCACAACAAAACACTACTGAAATATTCCAACTCTTGCATTTCAATGAAAGAAATTCAATATGAACTATGAAAATCATCAGAATGTATCTGTGACAAGGTAAAGTACAACAAAAAACTACTGAAATATTCCAACTCTTGCATTTCACGACAGAAATTCAAAATGAACTTCGAAAAATCATGAGAATGTATCTGTGACAAGGTAGACCACGACACGTCACTACTGAAATATTCCAACTCTTGCATTTCGCGAAAGAAATTCAAAATGAAGTTTGAAAAATTAAGAGAATGTAACTGTGACAAGGTAAAGCACAACAAACCACTACTGAAATATTCCAAATCTTGCATTTAAATGAAATAAATTAAAAATTAACTATTAAAATCCAGAGACTGTAACTGTGACAAGGTAAAGCACAACAAACCACTACTGAAATATTCCAACTCGTGCATTTCACGAAAGTAATTCAAAATGAACTTCGAAAAATCATGAGAATGTAACTGTGGCAAGGTAAAGCACAACAAGTCACTACTGAAATATTCCAACTCTTGCATTTCAATGAAAGAAATTCAAAATGAACTTTGAAAATTCATGAGAATGTAGCTGTGACAAGGTAAACCACAACAAGACACTACTGAAATATTCCAATTCTTGCATTTCACGAAAGAAATTCAAAATAAACTTTGAAAAATCAAGATAACGCAACTGTGACAAGGTAAAGCACAACAAAACACTACTGAAATATTCCAACTCTTGCATTTCAATGAAAAAAATTCAAAATGAAGTATGAAAATCAACAGAATGTAACTGTGACAAGGTAAAGCACAACAAAACACTACTGAAATATTCCAACTCTTGCATTTCACGACATAAATTCAAAATGAACTTCGAAAAATCAAGAGAATGTAACTGTGAGAAGGTAAACCACAACAAGTCACTACTGAAATATTCCAACTCTTGCATTTCAACGAAAGAAATCCAAAACGAACTTTGAAAAATCATGAGAATGTATGTGTGACAAGGTAAACCACGACAAGACACTACTGAAATATTCCAACTCTTGCATTTTAAGGAAGATATCCAAAATGAACTTTGAAAAATCAAGAGAATGTAACTGTGACAAGGTAAAGCACAACAAGTCACTACAGAAATATTCCAACTCTTGCATTTCACGAAAGAAATCCAAAATGAACTTTGAAAAATCATGAGAATGTAGGTGTGACAAGGTAAACCACGAAAAGACACTACTGAAATATTCCAACTCTTGCATTTCACGAAAGAAATTCAAAATTAACTTCGAAAAATCAAGAGAATGTAACTGTGACAAAGTTTTCCCTCCAAAATTGACCCCCCCCTCCCCTGCCCTCACAAATTGGGGAACGAAGGGCCTCTGAGCCATCCCCTTGAGGCAGCTCCCATTTATATTCGATTCTGAGTATTTTTGGTTTTCCCTCCAAAATTGACCCCCCCACCCCTGTCCTCAGAAATGGAGGAAGGAGGGGCCTCTGAGCCTTGCCCTTGAGGCAGATCCCATTTATTTTCGATTCTGAGTATTTTTGGTTTTCCCTCTAAAATTGACCCCCCCTCCCCTGCTATCAGA
This sequence comes from Artemia sp. Qi Xiang Cuo, assembly GCF_049724085.1. NCBI lineage: Eukaryota > Metazoa > Arthropoda > Branchiopoda > Anostraca > Artemiidae > Artemia > Artemia sp. Qi Xiang Cuo. The sequence continues at coordinate 34,722,904 of NC_142811.1, forward strand.
AATGGGGGAACGAAGGGCCTCTGAGCCTTGCCCTTGAGACAGATCCCATTTATCATCGACTCTGAGTATTTTTGGTTTTCCCTCCAAAATTGACCCCCCCCCACTCCCCTGCCCTCAGAAATGGGGGACCGACGGGAACGTTAAACTATTTTAAATTGACAACACTGTCCAAACATCACATGTGTATTATACAGTACACAATCACCCCAAATCCCCCAAAACACTTTTCAGTCATTTCTTATTAAATTTTTTTATTTCTAAACTATTTTAAATTGACAACACATTGAAGTATTTGCAAATGCTAAATCCCTTTTCTTTTTTTCTCCACCTTAATAGGATCAAATTCGCGAAGCCTACACTCCAATTCGCAAATCTCATTACCCCTTTTTAAATGTACCAGTTTTTTAAGAAAAATGTGCATGTGAACTGACGACGTACATTCATTGTGCAATTGACAACAAAAAAAGAAAAAACCTGTTTGACCTTATTATATTATTACGACCATACTCTCAAAACATGTATGACCACATTATACCTTGCCAAGTTAAAAAAAACCTCGACTTTAGTTTCATAACATGCATTATAGTGTGCCAACTTTTAAAATATTCACGCGTGAGTTTAATGTCTCAGGCATGGGTTTTTCTTGCGCAATTCCAATGTACCGTTCATATTGTATACACTTTTGACCATATTCTTGTAGGCGTGAATGTACGATTAGAATGTACGCTTGAAAGTGCCTAATAGATAGTGAATGTACGCTTGAATGTACGCTTGAAACTGTGTATATAGATACTACTGATAGGGTAGTAAATGAGTTTCTTAAATATTGTGGCTCTGGGGTTAGAAATAAGCTATTGAAGATTATGAATATGATTTTTGAAAAAGGGGAAGTACCTAACCATTTTAGGAAAACCTTAATTAAGCCACTTTATAAGAAAGGTGATACAAGTGAGTGTGGTAATTATCGAGGCATAAGTCTGGTCTCTGTAGGTAGCAAATTGCTTAGTAATATGATACTTTTTAGACTGAGAGATGCCGTGGACAAAGTTTTAAGAGAAGAGCAGTGCGGTTTTAGAAAAGGTAGAGGATGTGTTGACCAAATTTTCACTCTTAGGTTAATAATTGAGAAGTGCCTGAGTTGTCAAACACCTTTGGTCCTTAGTTTTATAGATTATGAGCAAGCGTTCGATTCTGTTGATAGAAGAGCTTTAGTGAAGATTTTATCCTTGTATGGTATACCAGACAAATACATTGAAGTGATTAGTGCTCTGTACTAGACTAAGACTGCTGAGGTTCAGGCAGGAGGGGCGCAGCTGGTTTTGTATTAAATCAGGAGTTAAGCAGGGCTGTGTTCTATCAACCTTTGTATGGATTATTTTGATGGACTTTGTTTTAAGGAGCACAGAATAGGCAATGGGAGACCACGGAATCAAATGGGGAGGAAAAAGTCTCCTGGACTTGGATTATGCTGATGATTTAAGCATCCTAGATGAAAGTGTGAGCAAAAGGAATGTAGTTTTAGATGTTTTGCGAGTTCAGGGTGCTAGTATTGGTTTGAAAATTAATGTTAAAAAGACTAAGTCACTAAGGCTAGGAATAAGTGAAGGTGAAAAGGTGACGTTGGGTAATGAAAAGATTGATCAGATGGACAGCTTCACTTACCTTGGTAGTATTATTATTAAATATGGTGGGAGCAGGAAAGATGTTAAAAATAGAATAGCCAAGGCTCAGGGTGTTTCTTCACAGTTAAAAAAAGTATGGAAGAATAGGAAGATAAGTCTGCAAACCAAGATTAGAATCTTAGAAGCTACAGTGATGACAGTGGTCAAATATGGCTTTTGAAGCATGGACGCTCCGAAAAGCGGATGAAGATTTGCTAGATGTTTTCCAGAGAAATTGCTTAAGGATTGTTCTGGGTACCCGGCTGACTGACCGTATTTCAAACAATGGGCTATACGAAAAATGTGGTTCAATACAGCTTTTTAGGTCTATAATGAAAGAAAGGTTGGGGTGGTTAGGGCACGTTTTGCGGATAAAGGATGACAGATTGCCAAATATTGTTCTTTTTGGTCAACCATCTAGGGCTAAACGGAAAGCAGGTTGTCCCCGTCTGGGGTGGGAGGATGTCATAAAGAAAGATTTAAAGGAAATGGGAACTTCGTGGGCTGGTGTAAAAAGGGAAGCTTTGAATCGATTGGGGTGGAGGAGGAGCGTGCGTAGCTGTGTTGGCCTCAGGCGGCTTGGTGCTGCGATGAGCTGTTAGTAGTAGTAGTAGTTAGCCGATCTACTTGATCTTTTAACTCATAAAAAAAAAACAAAAAAAAACAAACAAACAAGAAATAAGAAAATAATCCAACAAGTTTAAGTAAACTTGCAATAAAAATTTGATTTTTCACTATTTGACCAATATTCAAGTTCAAACTGAGAGTCACTTCCAGGACTGGAAAGTCATGTTGGCCCTTGAAAAAAAAAGACAAACACCTGGAAAAAAAGACCATTCAGTGACTCAGTTTGTCTGTCATACAGTCAATGCTTTATTAATTTAATTTTACATTTGTAGTTCATTGGTTAAGCTCAGCAAAGATCAAGCGTGAAAAATAAAGCTAAAACGTCAATTGTGAACTAATAAAAATTACGAATGAAATTTTAAGTTGAGAAAACAAACTGATAGTAAAATAGTTTCTCTCAACTAGCCTCAAAATTCAGCTAGACTTTTCCACAATGAAGATAAGGTGATAAAAGTGATACAATTTTAAACATCCAGCTGCCCACTCGAGTACAGGAAGTTTGGCTTCCAACGAATTGCTACCCTATTAATGACATATATTTCTTGACGAAAAAATCTATAAAAAGATTTGATATTCTCTTAAAATTGCGGCTAAAGTGTTCAGTTTTTTTTCTTATGCTAAGAACTATAGATTTAAAATATATTTAAAAGGATTTTATTGGAAATTTCTGAGTTTTTTTTAATCCACAGTTATGACAAGTTGAGAATAAGAAATTTATTTAAAACCTTCACTGACAGAACAATTGTAAAAAGAAATGGATATTTAAATACAGATATTAATACAATTTTATTCTATTTTAGGTGCTCCTGGTCGCCCAGGGCCACAAGGTGAAAAGGGGAAAGATGGCGTTGATGGTCGACCTGGCTATTCTGGACCCAAAGGGGACAGGGGTGAAAAAGGCACCAGCTGTACATTCTGTGAACCTGGTCTAAAGGGTGACAAAGGTGATCAAGGCTACAACGGCATTCCTGGTCAGGATGGTGAAAAAGGAGATAAAGGGGCAGAAGGACTTCCAGGGCCAGAAGGTCCAATAGGCAATCCAGGTCCACCCGGTTCACCTGGATTTAATGTGAGTGTTTTTTGCTCAAGTAAGGTAAATTAGATAAAGTTTTCCGAAGGAGGTAAAGTTAAAAAATATATACTCTTGGAACTGATTGGCCATATTAAAATGACCATTTTTTGGACATCAGAAGTTTCCGTTGAAGAAATTCAAGGCTAAAAATTTCGGATATCAGAAGATTAATTTCAAAGCTTGATTTGAATTGAATTTTACTTTAAAGTTTGAGATTTTATTTAGGTTTTAAAAAGCGGATTGGGCTAATCGATTCAATCTTTCCAGTTTAGGTAGGTATGGGAAAATCAATTTTGAAGCAATTATCAAATGTTACTCTCTTTAAAATACTTGTTTATTTACTTAACTTAACTCCCATCCGGCCCGGTTGACTGACACGGGGCATCTCCTCTGATGGCGTCATGACAGTTTTTTGGTAAGCTTCCCTATTTGTTGCAGTCCTCAGCAGTACTGGGAGGGGTGGTCCGAAAACTTTTCCTACTAACTCGTAAAAGGTCGTCCTCTTAGGCGTGATGCATTAATTCTTCCCCTAAGGGCTATTTTGGCATACGCTGGACTTGTCCCAATCTGTGAAGCTGCGTCGTCGATAGAGTTTTATTCCACGAAGTGTTTTAAAAAAGGGCCTAACCGGAAACAAATTGCAAGAGAAATGATTCTTTGAGTACCCGAATCAGAAAAATGCGCTGATTCTAAATATACAAAGTTTGCTCATCTAGCTGTTTCTCAAATATGTTTTTTTTAGGATGAGGTTGATTTTGAGGAGGTGAAATTCGTGTTTCCAAATAAAGGCGTACAACAACAAAATTTATGTCTAGAATAGGGTAATAAATAACGGTGATTATAAAAATCACTTTTTTATTAAATTAGAATTAAAACTTAGGTTTTTTTAGGTTGCAGTTGATTTTAAGGAGGTGAAATTTGTGTTATCATATAAAGGGATAAAACAACACAATTGTTGTCTACGTTAGGGTACTGGATCACGGTGATTATGGAAATCACCTTTATTTGAACGTAAAATTAAAACTTTCATTTACCTTTTTAGGTTGAACGATGAATATATAGCAAACTGTCTTTCAAGCGTCACATCGATTTGATTAAATGAAGATATGCAGGAGTCTCGGTATTTTAAGGAAGCTTAAACATACTTTTCCTGTATCTTACATGTCTTACTGTCCAATAGTATGAATGTCAACCTTTCCTTCACTGTAGAAACCACTTTCTAAGGTTTACAATAAAGCTAGAAGCCTCATTCACTAATCGTTCCGGGGTTATCCCATTACTTGATCTCTAGTCACTATATTCTTTCGTGTGCATGTTTTACTTTTTCTCAGCTTCATAATGACCTCATCTGACCCCTAAGTGTTCCGTCATCTTTTACCTCTGATCAGAATAATTATAATCTTTGCAATACAAAAAGTTATTTTCCAGTTCCTTCTGCTCCTTGTATAAGGTCAGATTTCAATCCTTTAATGGCGAGTCGTATTGTATGGAATAAGTTGCCTGAATCAGCTCAAAGGTGCCACTCATTCCATTTGTTCAAAATAATTGTTGAAAATTCTTTGGCTTCTCAGAAATTATTTTTATCTATTTATTTATTTATTTTAATATATATTTATTATTATTCCATTAGAGTCTATATAATCTACTTAATTAATTTAGTATATTGAATCTATTTAGTTTTGTTTTCTATAGTTTTATTTTACTTATATTTTCTTTTCTTCTCCTTTTTGCTCTTCTCGCTGTAAGTGATTATTTTTTTCTTCTCTGAGTAAGTGACTCGTTTGTCTCCCCATCTTTACAGGCCAATAAGCCTTTGGGGGAATAGTAAAATGTAATATTGTATGTGTATTTCATGACGAAAAATCTTACCGTATTTTTTCTTATCTTAAACTACTATTAAACTTAAAATTGTCGATATGAATTGTATCATTTGCAAAAAAGTAATAGTGGAAGAGTCGGGAAAGGTCGTTTTGCAAGAGGAAGGTGCATATTCAGTGAATGAAGTTAGTCGATCAGGGAAGCGTGAAGATTTCACAGCAATTATTGGGAATCCTGTCCATAAGTCTTTCAGGTCTAGCTTCACAAAGCGAGAAATCTATTTGAGAATACTTGTCATCGTTGTTGCAGATGAAACAAACTCAGAGACGAGAATCTCCCGTTTATCTGGAAACTTCAAGTCCGATTATATATTGTTTCCAATATGGCTTGAAATCCACATCTTGCCATAGTCTGTTCAACAGCCCCAACGTAGCTCATGAGTGTGTGGAAGCCTCCTAGCCGTAGGACACTTTTTTTTACAGGACTTCCGTCTGTATAAGCAACAATAATGGTAAGAGCTCTTCAGTAAAGAGGCTAATCGAAGGTTAGTACTGGAGTCGCAACGTATCTGGAACACTGTTCGCAAACGAAGCTGAGTGTGAGGTATATACAAATGAGATCACTTGGTCTCATATCTGCCATGGGTATGAAGAGAATGGGGGCTTTCCCTGTGTAAGAGCCTGATTGCGTTTCAACCTGAATTTTGCTTAAAGCTCCTTGCCAGCTATGCAAGGGTGCAGGAAAAAGTCTGGACATTTTCCATAGCAAGTCGCAAGATTTTGGGGGATCCAGAATTGAAGCTCGTGGTAGCGGATCATACAGAAGGTTAGGTTGTCTCAGTGTATGTCTGGGATGCTTAATGGGAATTCGGTTTGGTTCAGTTATCTGCCTTGACGTTACAAAATTTCTCCTCTCATTTACAGTTCAAGACCTCAACAATGGCGTCAGAGAAACAATAATGCACATGTGATCGACGTCACCAGCTATTTTCTGCATGCAAAAATTTCCTTCCAGTTCTTCAATGTTTGTGCTGTTAGATACTGAACCTTTACGCTCCCAGAGCTTAAGAGTTGATCTGATTGACTTTGGGCGAAGGCTCATTACATGCACTGACCTATTGACGCAAAATTCCTGTCTGTTTTTGTCTCCTACGAACAGAGGGTGGAGAAAAAACCACAAAGATGACGGTAGGCATTTGATGTTGTCTGTTATCTCCCCAGGGTTTTCAGAATCGAGACATATATCCATTTGTTGTTTAATACCTCTGGAATCCCTTATGATTATAGCTGCTGTAGCTGGGACGATAGCTTTGTTCTCCAGTTCTACTTCAAAATTTTTTGGATTTTTTTATTAACTCGTGGAGAATGGCAGGAGCTGTGGCTCTTAGCGTAATGACGTTCTGTCTGCCGTTTATCTCTGCAAATAATGCGCTTTCACCAAATCTCTCTCGCTTCTTCTTTTAAATGTATCTTAAACTATATCCAGAATCCTTTGAGTCACCCATTACCTCGTTCATTATACTAACAAAATCGTTCAGTGTTAGTTGCTCATCATCTTTAGCATGGAAAAACTCGACAACTTTCTCGAACGCCTCGTTCTGATTCAAGTTTTGGGGTCGACCAGATTTTATTTTCCAGACTGTGAAGGAATTCCGCCATACTTGTTGGGAATATTAAGTTCCGTTAAAAATTTTGAGTAGCAGGATTTATGGTAAACTACATCAGCAGCGTGTAGATTGACAGTGGCAGCAAGAATTCTAGTCATCACTGCTCCTGACCAGTCATCCTTTCTCTTTCCACTAACCTCTCTTAGCGAATTTTGAAAGTATCGCGTTCTAACCTTTAAACTGTCTTCTTTTTTCTTCGTTCTGTCAGAGGTAACTGGCGTAGAGCAAAAGATACAATCGCTGAGGTTTACACATAAATGGGCAGATTCTCGTGTCTGACTTTATTTCACCTGCGACAACAATGACAAGTACTGTTCAATAGATTTCTTGTTTGTGAAGCTAGACCTTCATGACTTATGGACAGGATTCTCAATAACTACTGTAACATCTTCACGCTTCCTTAATCGACTAGCTTCATTCAGTGAGACTGCACCTTTCTCTCTCAAAATAACCTTACCTGACTCTTCCACTATTTAGGTTTTGCAAATATACAATCCATATCGACAATTTAAAGTTTAAGAGTAGTTCGCTATATACTCAACGTTAAACCTTAAAAGATAAATGCAAGTTTTAATTTTAAATTCAAATAAAGGCGACTTTCATAATCACCGTGATCTAGAACCCTATTCTAGACATCAATTTTATTATTGTACGCCTTTACACGGAAGCATGAATTCCACCTCCACTAATGAATTCCACTAATCATAAGGGATTCCAGAGGTATTAATCAACCTCAACCTCCGAAAACCCAAGTTTTAGTTTTACGTTCAAATAAGAGTGATTTTTACAATCGCCGTAATCTATTAGCCTATTCTAGACATCAATTTTATTGTTGTACGCCTATATATGGAAACACAAATTTCACCACCTAAAAATCAACCTCAGCCTAACAAAAATATATTCGGGAAACAGCTAGATGAGCAAGATTTGCAGATTTGGAATCTAGCGCATTTTTCTGAGTTAGGTAGTTAAAGGATGATTTTTCTTGCAATTTGTTTCGGGTCAGACTGATCCCTTCCTGGACTATTTGCACTCTCTTGAATCTCCTCTATTTTTCGATTCAGATGATTGATGTCTTCAGTATGTGCGCGCAGGTCGAAGACGTATCCTTCTAAGACCATCCCCGTTTCATTAGGAGTGAGTGTTTGTGTCATTAGGGACGAGCACAGCATTTAGGAATAGGCAGAATAGAATGGGTGGAAGGAGGCATCCTTGGAAACATAGAAAACTCTTTAGTAAGTCCTTCACTAGTCTACCCCATGCTCCTCGCCCTCTCGTACATACTCCGTACAATGTCAATAATATCAGAGGGAATTCCGTAGTAAGCCAAAATATGCCTAAGACTGTCTCGCCAGATCAGGTGGAAGGCTTGCTTGAAGTCGCTGAATAGTTGGTATACTTCTTTGCCAAATTCCAAATACCGCTCCATGATTTTTTTTATGACTAATATTTTATCTATGGCAGATTTTTTCTCGTGAAATCCAGCTTGATACTTAGGTATCACATGTCTGGTTATATTTCCTATGCGATCTAAGAATATTTTAGTGAGTATTTTAGCGGGTCGACAAGCAAGTGATACAGGTCAGTAGTTGTACTTTCTGATTCTTTCTTATGCAAGAAGACTATGACAGACCAGAACTTGGGGTAGAATTTTGTTTCCCACACATCTGTCACTACTCTATGGTTTAAATCGATGATGACATCAAATTTTACTCTAACAATTCTGCTTATATGCTGTCTGTTCTGGGAGCTTTATTGGATTTAAGAAGATTTGAGGGTGGCTTCTGCCACGGATCTTAGGGGTGGTGGGGGTAGCTCCTCATTTCTTTGGCGTGGGAAAATCTGAAGGACTGCAGGTATAGGGTTACTCTGAGATTCAGTTTTTTCTGAAAATGCTAATTCCAGTTATCTTGGATTCCAGTACGAGTGGTAATTTTGTGCACACTTATATCGGAAAGATCCAGGCACTTCGTATCTTTGCGGTTTGTTCACTTTTTAAAATGCGTGGCCGAAATTTTGTCTAGAGTAAATACCATAAATCTAAGCTTCACTGATTAAAATAGATCCCTTGGATTTAAGACAAAGTCTGATGATTAATACTTGAGCCTCCAGAGTGATTCCTTTGTGAAATCCATATTTACAAATAGCTCTCCAATAATTCTAATATTCCATATTTGCTAGTCAAGAATTGGCTAACTGGCTACTGATTCCATATGTTAAAGTTTTATATTTACTAAATAAAATCCTTTTAGGGTGAAGATGGTCCTCCCGGGCCAGAGGGACCAGTTGGACCTAAAGGCGAGCCAGCTATTGCTGAAAGCATCCAAGGACCACCAGGAGAAAAGGGAGATAGAGGTGAATTGGGAAGACCAGGGCCACCAGGGCCTCTTGGACCTCCAGGACCACAAGGACCACCGGGAATAATTGGAGAAAGAGGAATGATCGGTGAAAAGGTAACAATGGCCTATTGGATTATAGTTTTTATCCCTAAAACGTAATATAAGAATTAATACATAACCACAATACATAACAGTCGATGTTAAAATTTTATTAGCTGGGTACGTTATTGTCCGATTTATCTAGCAAGGTTTCAAGTAATCTGAGTAAGATCTTAGATGACTACCGTCTTCAAGCCTTAGTGAGCATATATGCACCTTGCATGGTGTTATAAACTTGTTGCAACGTTAAGGCGGCTTTGGTTAAAACATTGGTGGCTATTCCTCCTTACTTCCATTTGATCTTGACCATAAAATCTCCTAGTCACTGCTGGGTCACTGCTCAGGGGAGAGCAAGGGAAACCCTGCTCTGTTCTCCTATTCATAAGCACTTAAAGTATATGCGAATATCTCTTAATAATGGGAACAAAATGGAATCTTTTTAAAGTCTTTAATGCCTTTGGAAAAAAAATCCTTGTTTTTCCCCAAAATAAAAACTAAGAAATTAACTTGTGTTTTTGTGCTACAAATACCTCAAATATAACGTAATTCCCTTAAAAAGGGCCAAGAATGAGAGTTTTCTTTGCGTTCCAAAATCTTAAGGGGGGTTCGTATAGAAAAGCTGATTAAAAAACATTTAAAGAATGAGCCAGTTGGAATACAATTTAGAATATTCTTTTTTAAGCTTCTAGCATATATACTAAAAAGATACCATATCTCTTGTTTGAGTACGAGTCTATCACCTAATTTGGCTTTGTACCACAATAACCACATTGTGATCTGTAGCTTTTATGAGTATTTTAAGCAAATTTTGATTTCGAAGTCTAAATAACCTGGGGATCACATTTAGGATTCGGTCTAGTAACCGTCTCGAAGGCAATCAGCAAAGAATCTTTAACTGTTTTTTCAACAAAACAAACAGAATGAGTATTGATTCTAGGATCGTGCTAGTCTGAATTGCGAATTCTGAATTTTAAAGGTCGATTTCATTTTTCATCGTAAAAATAAGAATCAAACCGTTTATGGGGGTGAAAGACAAGTTCTTCATGTAAGTGTGAAAACAATGTGTATATAGAAAGGAAGGAATTTTCTTCTAATTCTCTATGTATAATATTCATTCATTTTAAAGTTATCCGTCAAAAAGTGTTAGCATTAAATAAAATTTAATAAAATTAAACAAAATGGAGTGCGATTTTGATGAAACTAGCAACTACCAAATTAAACTTTTTTTTAAAACAATAGAGTTGAAATTTCAGGCATTCATGTTCAACAATCTGATATTTAGTTTTTAGGGATTTTTTCTAGATCATTTTTGATTTGTGCCCCCTAAAGCCCAATAAGCACATGCCAAAAAATTCCAATGAGGAGTGTGGTTTTTAGATTTTTAGCATTACCAAGATAATTGCCATGATAACCAATTTTTATAATAACCTTAACGTTAAATAAAGGGTATCATTTCAGTCACTTTTTTAAAATAGCTTTAGGAGGACAGGCTTGTCAAAAATATTAATTATAGCAAACAAGCTGAATTATTAGCATACTTGTTCGTTGCTTTAAAAAATTATGAAGACTTTTTGTATCTAAAACATCTCTGATTGACGCTAAATTTTTCAATAAATTGAGTAAGAATATTTAGAGCAACCTGATACTACAAGCACATGACAATAGAAAAGTTTGATTTTCTGTTATATTCTAAATTTATTTTAGGGAGATAAGGGCTTACCAGGTTACGACGGAAGAGACGGTGAACCAGGAAGGCCAGGTCTTGATGGCTACACCATAAAAGGGGACCAAGGCGAACCAGGATCACAAGGTGAAAAAGGAGAAATGGGTCCACCTGGGCTGAAAGGCTTTAAAGGAGAAAGCTGTGATCTCAGTGGGATAGACGCGGGAAATCTTCTACAAGAAGGTCCAAAAGGGCACACTGGACCTAAAGGTGATCGCGGTCCAGCAGGAGCTAAAGGTGACAAAGGAAGTAAAGGTCTAGAAGGAATTCGAGGTTTGGACGGTCCCCCTGGAATTCCTGGACCTCAAGGTTCACCAGGAAGTCGCGGACTTCCAGGAATGCCTGGTCCAAAGGGCGATCCTGGTCCATATGGTCTTCCGGGTGAACAAGGACCGATAGGTCCACCAGGATTACCTGGAAAGAGAGGTGATGTTGGTAAGTTGATTCACTATTTGCATTAACATAAAAAACGAAAGAAATTATCCTAGCACACATATTTGTAAGAGCTGAGAATGGAAAATTTTATCATGAAGATACGCCCTTCATTACAAAAAAATATATAGCCTTAGGTGCTCGTTTGACTGACCGTATATCAAACAACAAGCTGTACGAAAAAGGTAGTTCGATCCTACTTTCTAGGCCATAATGATAGAAAGATTAGGATGGTTAGGACACGTTTTACGGGTGGAGCACGAATTATTGCCAAAGATTATGGATTTCAACCCTCCATCTTGGGGCAAAAGAAAAGCAAGCTGTCTCAGAATCGCGTGATAAGAGGTTACAAGGAAGAACTTAAAGGGAATTGAAACTTCTCAGGAGGGAATAAAGATCGAGGCTATGAGCATATTGGGATAGAAGAGGGGGGTGCGCAGCTTTGTTGGCATCAGGTGGCTGGGTACTGCAGTGAGTTGTTGGTAGGAGTACTAATATAAAACAGAAAACGGCTAATGCCAGGGTATAGGCATACACAAAATAGTATTTTATAAAAAAAAATTGTTAATCATGTAAAGTTTCATCCAAAACTTTTCTCGCCTGATTATCTATCATAGAAGATCACAACTATATTTCTAGGCGATGTAACCCCCCCCCCCGCCCTGTTAAGTTGACTTCTAAATTACAACTTGGTGTGACATGTTACTTATTTGCAATACACAAGGAAGAAAAAGTACGTTTAGTGAGAAAAAGTAGGTTTAGTTTGGACAGATTTGGAAAGTTGTTAGAAAGCCTGACTTTTGTTCGATGATCCAGCTTCGACTTTTTACGCCTTAAACGGCTTTACAGGAACGTTTAAAGAGAGGTTGTGATAATACCCGTTTCATATCACTTAAAGATTTCAAATATTAGCAATTCTGAATTTTGGAGTTAGCCTCATCCGACCCTGAAGGAGGATTTTCCTCCCCTGAAGGGCAAAAGGAATAGATATATTTTTGAGTTCGTTTGGTATTTCCATGATAATTTTCTAGATTTAAAAAATATATGATCCAGTTTCCGGCTTGAAAAGTTTGTCTTCGTTGGATGTCAATGCTTTTTTCATTGAAATTAAAATCCTCAAAATTTTGAAAAAATTCTACCGAAAAAAAAAATCCTAATCTCCTTCTCCAACTTCTAAATATATAATACTATAAAGTGAACAGAGTTTCAATTTTAAACGCTTCCCCCTCCCCCGAGTGGAGATTTGACCTCCGTAAAATATATTTTATTGTTGATTCTGCAGTGGAAACTGAACACTGAACCAACACATATTTTTTGTTGCTCTACCCTAGTGCTTGGTTTCTTGTATAAACGTTACGTCGAACACACTGGGAATTATAAATTTATTAAAAAAAAAAAAAAAAAAAAAAAAAAAAATCAATAGAAATGACGGCCAGAAATGACGAAGAAAAATTATCAGTTGGAGTCAATGGGATTACTATGACATTTGGGATTACGTTTTCTATGACTAACATAAAGTCTTTGGGACTTTGGGACTAATACTCATGGCCCGTGAGTATCAATTTAATTTGACTCTTTATTCAATTCGTCTGTTTAACCCTGAGTGCGGTCAGAAGGCATCTAAAAAATATAAGTGAGAAGTTTTGATTTAAACAGTAACATTTTATCAGTCACTGCTGGATTCTCTCAATTTATGGCTAATAACGTTAACCACGGCCTCTCAATTTATTGAGATTCTTGATGGAGACAGAACCTTTCATGGAATGGAAATTACAATAGCTACAACAATTACCAAACAACAGGCTACACTGGTAATATGCAGACTAAGGGTTAGGGGAGAAATGGTCAGATCCTTTGGCTCATTACCGTTTCATTTCCTTCATAAGCAAACAGGAGCTGCTTCTGACCTTAACTATAAAGCACTAATTTTGTTGTAAGTTGATTCCTTTGCTTCCTTAGACCTACTTTAGTATAGTTCCTAGTATTTTGCCAAGCCTTGGCAGAGTTTGCAATGTAGCAATGGTAATTGAAAGGGGTTAAATCTATCCACTTCAACTGTGGGTCATAAAACTCCAGGTTCAATATTTGGTGACAGACTTCTATGAAAAAAATGCCCAAAAGAAAGAAACAAAGAAAAAGACTTCGGAAATGATAAATAGGATCATTCCCCACCGTAAGCCAAAACCAACTTTGGTTGAATGCATCCCTTAAAAAGTAGCTTCTTGTGAGATATCTCGTCATCATTGATAAGACAGAAATATGACCCTAATTAGTCATGTAAGAAATAGTACTCTATCAAAAGAGTGAAACCACTTGAAAAGCCCGGAGGTTATCACAAAGGCCCCTATAACTGTAGCCAAAGGCCAGGGTCTAACGTTAGATAAATGATAAGGGTATATAATGATAATGTCTATTAGGGACTTGCACTCATCCAGATGTGGCAGATCTAAAGGTCTTTGCACAATCGAAGTACATCTCAATTGTCTTCTGTCCAATCGATGCTAATATTTTCTTACGTACAAGGGTTGAAGCAAAGAAAAAACTGTGATTAGTGTTGATCAATACTTTTATTGAAAAGCCATGGATATTATTTGAAGCGAGCCATCAGCAAGCCCAGTAAAGAACATAAGGTAGCGCTAAATATTATACTCACTGGATTTGATCTTCAAGCTAATTAGTTCGAACAACCGCAAGTACTATTTTATCAGGATTGCTCTACTGTGTATTACTGACAAAAGGAGTAAGCCGAGAATATCCAGCTGATGCAGAAGTGATCTCATCATTATCCGAGAACTTTTAACAGCCAACGGACACCATCTTTACATAAAATTCATTAGGCCTCTCCTCCAGTCAATGCGTTACTTGGCTATCTCAACCCCACGGCTCTTTAAAGAACTACAGAATAGTGTTCGTGATTTGTGAAGCAACAAGAGATCGCCAACTGTCTTCTGCTTTAGTAATCGATCAGGTCTTAATGAGAAATCTCGAAAATAGTGAAGACCTGACAAGAGGCCAGGTCTAGAACCGAGACGTCTACAAGGCTAACTAGTGCACAAACAAACGCTTTGACGCAATTCTTTACTGGCAAGCGCTTTGTGACAAGTGACCATCATCTTAAATCCTCGGTTACTCACTCATATCGACTGGTTACTCACTCGTATGGAGAGGAACGCATCGGATACACTTAAGCTGTTCGATTATATCGTAGATCCAGTTAGGGATGCTAAGAATTTGATTTGCATCTTATCAGGTGAACGAGCTACACCAAACTTGGACGTCGACATGGAACAATCGGACAAAATACGCTCGATTCGATGACTGGTAAATATGTGTTCTTCTTCTATTTTTCGAAAGGAAAGTGCTGAAGTAAATTTGCCACAAAACCATCAGCAGTGGTCAACGGAGAAAACACTGAAATAGTCGCTCCCTGTTATTTCAACGATTCTGTGTTCTGGTGTCAACGAATGGCTCGAATCTAGCCGATAAGCTCAAATATGAGCTATCAAAATTCTCACCTGAACTATTTGAGTCTCTTAATGCTATGTGGCTTGAAGATGAAGCTGCACTGGCAATTGAACTATAGAAGTAGCCCCAAAACGTAGTTTCAACTATCCAAGGAAAACGTGCCACTATATACTCGATAGTGGCTGACTACTTCATGTGGTAGGATGAGACACTTTATTCACTTACGGAGAAGTGGCTATTCGTTACGTAGGTTTTGTGTATATGTATTTCAGGGTAGCTGACGTCGTTTTTGATGGCTATAAAAGTCTCAGCTGATGTCAGGTTTTCAGCAAATATGGAAGAACTCATTGGGGTATATGACAAAGCTATTGCATGCTTGTACAGAGTTAGATCTTACAAATACTCTGAACTCTGGCACCGTCCATCCCTACCAAGAGTAGCCAGTGCGGCTATTGTTGTGCGTCACTAATGCTTTATGCCTATACCGACTGCTACAAATTGTCACTACCTGCAGGTTTATTTTCAAATGATGACATGGACGTGCTCAGCAACAGCTGTAATACCCGAAAAGTGGTGACTGACTGATACCTTTCAAACCATTTACAAAAATAATAAAAAAAATTAAATAAATGGAGCCATTACTAGAAGGCCAGATGATTTGTGCACGGTGGCTCAATTAAAAATTAATTAAAATACATAATCAAAAGACAAAAAGGAAAAGAAAAAAAGTTATATAATACTCACAAAGAACTCATTCTCACCTTGCATCTCGACTGATGAGAAATTCTTTGTCCTGGGATTTAAATGATGAAACCGACTCAGAGCCCCTAGTGCTATCCGGGAGGCTATGACAGAGAGGTGTATTATCTGACGTAACACATGAGCTGACCTCATTGTATCTTTTTTCATTTACTGGCTTATCGGAATTTCTAGTGTCATATGAATGATGAAAAGAATTAGAAGAAAAAATATCCACAGAATATGTTGGTGCACCTTCATTCAGGTATTGGTATCCCAATGCTAGTTACTGGTGATCCTGTAAGTGACCTATGTTCAAAATTTTAAAATGGCTATAAACAAAGAATATATAATTAAAGTTAGCACAATAGACGAATTGCATTGTTTTGAATTACCTGGATTCTTCTATAATTAACATAAAAATTAGTTGCCCAAAGGGCACACCCATATACAATATAGGAATGTGTATTCGTACCATAAATAATCTTTAATCCACCAACCGGCACCAAATTACGAAAACGTTGAAGCAAACCTAGGCCTCTTGCTACCTTAGACGGTACAATATCACTGTGCTTCTTCGAATTCAAACCAAAATCAATAATGATTAAAAGTACTTCTTTTCAAAAATTGGAGTAATAATAGTACCACTAAATGAAATATTATTCGAAGAATTTATCAACACACCAGTACGGGTAGAAATCACATAATAGCTTTTGCTCGCGTTAACGCCTAGAAAATTAAACTAGTAAATGTATTGAAGTACAGCAGGATCTCATTTGCGCGAGCTATGAGATCTAGGAGGTTTTCCTCTGCGATTGGTATTGCCATGTCATTTGGAAATGTTGTAAAAATCCCACCAGGAAGATAAAATTTGTACGTATTAACATACACTAGCAATAAAAGAGGTCCTAAAACAGATCCTTGGGGAACTCCACACTTTACTTAGGATGTAACTCTTGTAGTGTCATTAATTACAACCCGTACCGATCTTCCATGCAACTAGGATCAAAATCACTGAAGACACCCATCCTGAATGCTCACATCACTAAGTTTACGCAGTAATAATTCAAAATTAACCGTGTCAAAAGCCTTTTTAAATTCGATAAAAATTGTTAACAGAATCTTTCCACTTCCAAATTCAAATTCTTATTGATATTGTTAACCAAGTGATCCATTGCATGAATAGTCTAGTGTCCTTTTATAATCCCAAACTGAATATGGCATAGTATGCCCAATGACTCTGGGTAGCCATATAGTCACTTATGCATAGTTTTCTAAAATTTTTTGAAAACAATGGAAGGATTGATATTGGTCTCTAATTAGTCATCTCTTGCTTATTTCCACCCCTATGCAGTGGTATGACTCTTATCTGCTTTACAGTATCTGGTAGTTGGCCCTTTTCTATTAGAATATTAATCAAAAATAAAACACACGTAAGAAATAGCGTGGCTTTGAAAGCTTTAAGGTTGAGTCCATCTATCCCAACAGAGTTAGACTTAGTTATCTTAATAACATTCTCAAGTTCCCGTATAGTACAAGACACAGTAACGATTGTTTTTCCAGGGCTTCTCACATCAATGAACCCTTCACTTACATTCAAATCACTAGACTGAGCAACATCCTTTGTAATGGAAGCCCCAATGTTTAAAAAATATTTACTAGATTCATCATAAATATGCTTTGAATTATCTACTCGTTTTCCATTGACTAAAATTTCATCTATTCACAATCTTTTCGTTCGCCCTTCAATATGTCATTAGTAATCTGCATGGTACCTTTTATATTACCGGATTTTTTGCTAAACTTTTAAGAATACCGATTCTGGATAGAGAATCTCCGCAGAATTTTCCGGTAACTTCGCAGAGTTACTGTTTTCCTCATTCGCTTTAACTTTTACTGTTTTTTTCGCGAATTGGATTACTGATATAAATAATAAAGCTTGTTTCTTTCTTCAATCGTTTCTATTATTGCAGCATTAATCCACGGTTTTATTGGCTCTTTTTTTATTTTCTTCACAGTTTTATCGGGCAACAAGAACAAACTGGTAAATGGGTATTTAAAAACTCATCAAAAACGACTGAGGCATCTTTTTTTCTTCTAAAACTTCCATGACATAAAGCTAATAGTCTCTTGAAATTGTCTCAAATTAGCCTGCTTAAGTCAACTTATTTTCATTTCTTCCCGACTTTAAGAATCCTCGTTACTGAAAGACTTAACTGAACAAATAATAGGGAGATGGTCAGATCCTGGCAAAATCGCTGTGTCCCAAAACGCTTCCCTATGCAGTAAAAATATTGTTGGACGAAACCATCAAATTAAAAAAAAAAAAAAAAAAATCAAGATTCATACCATTACGATGTGATAGGTGAAAATTAAAATCATCCGCATAAACAAAATATCCTCAAAGAACTCCTCAGGAACAGCACTAGGAGGCCGGTATACCAGGCAAAATGGAATCTTTTTGTTTTCTAGCTGCATCTCTACCATAAAAGTTTCAACCTTACAATCCATCCAACAGGTGAAATCACCCCCCCCCCCCTGTACCTTATTCGATCCTTCAGTATGAGAGAAAGTCCATCCCGCTGCATCCCATTTCTAGTTTTTGAAATCAAAGAATAGTCTGTGAAAGAATAAGATGATGTAATGGGGAATCATGGGGCATACACAATGATAAATACCCTGCTACCTTTAAATCCCCACTGATAACATCCACATATTTACTATGCCGCAATGGTTTTAGATTTATATCTTCAACATTGTTCGCAATATTCGACGCCAAAAACTTATCCAATTGAAAAGGGTTACTTTCAAAAAGCCGAAGCTGTGAATTGTGGTCTAAAATATTACTATTTGACAACATTGGATATAATCTTCATAGAGTCTATAATTATGACAGGCCATGGAGGATATCCCTGAAATTTAGCAAAAACAAGATCACCCGATTTGTATAAGCCATATAAAAGCTACTAACTAGTAAGGGGGGTCAGCCGACACTATACACTGATCTAATTAATTCAAACGGTAATCCTTTCTCAAAGTTACAAAACAGTCTTAACAGGTCAAGAGATTGAATGACACTGATTGAAAGAGGCTTTTATCAAACCAATATTTACCCATTGTGAATGATCCATCCCCTGCTCCAGAATTACTTCTCAAACTATTTGAAATAAAAATTTTACGTTTTAGGAGAAATATTTGTTTATGCCACATTATATAACTATTAAAATTGTGTCACTTGTGGTGATGGCAAGGAAAGCCAGAACTCGCCTAGTGGAATTAATCCGGACGGCGCTGCTGAATTAGCCTAGTAAAGTTACGGTTTTGACTCGGCATTTGAGTAACAAACACGTTTTTGGTGCCAAAATGTTAAAGAAATATGCCTGTTAACATATCCAAAAGCTCTCGAAATTACCAGTGTAGAAGTATAGCATTTTTTCAAGGAATAGAAGGGGGAGAAAATTACCAGTCCCATGAAAATTCCAGTCCCGTGAACTCGGAAATGAACAAATTATTGAGCTCCTATATTTATTTCAGTCCAACTTCAGAGTTGGGAGGGGGCTTGAAATTTTACTTATAAAGATGTTTTACGTTATAAGTTGTTCCTGGTTTTCGGGGCTACGCTGTACAGATCTATACAGACCATTTTTTTCAATTAATTAAAAAAAATTTCCACAAAATAAGTTTTTTAAAAAAAAGTAAAGAACTCCATTAAACCAAAATGAGCAAAAATAAAATAAAATAATCTGCCAAGCGTGAAACTACCGCAAATCAGCATCAATAAATAAATGAAACCCAAAACGAACAGAAATTACAATAAATAACCAAGTCAAACTCAGAACGAGCAGAAATTAACAGGATTAGGGCTCATACCCCTATGCATTCCCAAGGCCAGAACATAATTTGCACTTTACTGAAAAAATATAAATGTTTTTACTTTTATAACTTTAATAAATCAAATAATATTAACATTTTAAGTGCTAAAATATCAGTTTATGTATATTAAACTGACAATGCTCATTCATTTGTATTTTGTCCGTAAATTACAAATATTGCTCTGGTCTTGGGGAGATATAGGGGTAGGGTTTTGCGCCCTACTCATGTTAGTTTCTGCTCATTTTTAGTTCGACTCGGTTATTTATTTTAATTTCTGTTCGTTTTTGGGTTTCATTTATTTATCGATGCTAATGTGTGGTAGTTTCACGCCTGGTAGATTATTTGATTTTATTTTTGCTATTTTTTTGTTTCATGAGTTTCTTTACTGTTCTCTGAAAAACTTATTTTGTAGAAAAACTTTTTTTAACCAATTTATTTTCGTTTTATATTGACAAAGTCCTTTCAGGGAAAAATGAAACACTACATTAAATCTTTTTGTTTTAATACTTTACAGTTTCGCCTGCTATTTGTATACCGGAAACAAATTTTTAGCAGATTTCAACAACACACACCCTTTTAAAATCCGAACAAAAATATTACTATTTAATTTAGTTTCATACCTGCTCCAGTGGACCTGAAATGGAAAACTTGATACCATTCGCAAAAAAATCTGTTTACTTTCTTTGATAGCTTGGATACACTTACGTTATTTTGATTTGATTAAATTTTAAGAGCAGAAGTCACCCCGAAAGTTTGAACATAATACCCTCAGTCGTTCTTGGGATACTGCTGAGATGCCTTATTAGGAATTAGCATTATCACAGTGTATTTTGACTTAATCTTAAGGCAACATTTAGTTTTTAAAATTATTGGAAAATTGGGTGGGTGGGCGTGGGAGTGGAAGGGGGATTAGTTGCCCTCCAATCACTTTCGAATATTAAAAAGGGCATCAGCCCTTTCTATTTTCAATCGAATTTCCAATCGAATGAGCCCTATTGGACACGACAACGCTTTCTATAAACATCTTATATGCCCCCAGGGAATAAATTACAACCCTTACCCTAAGGTCTGTTAGGGTGGTTGTCATCCTCTAAGACCGAATTTCCAGAGCTTTCAACTACGTTAAACAAAATGGCTATCTTAAAATTTTAATTAGATGTGTTTGGAGAAAAGGTGGGCATGAAAGGGATAGTAGTCGCTCTCCAATCACTACTAACTGTTAAAAATGTCCCTATCCGTTTTAATTTCCAATCAAAAAAGCCCTGTTAAAGCTTCTAGGGTAAAATTTTCAATAAAAATCTCATCTGCCCCCCACGGCAGAGCTTACAACCCTTACCCTGTGTGCTGGGGGGGGGGAGTGTCATGCTCAAAGACATAATTTCAAGAACTTTCCCCTACCTTCAACAAAATGGCTATCTGAAAATTTTGATTGGATGTGTTTGGAGGAATGGTGGGCGTGAGAGGGGGATTAGTTACCCTCCAATCACTTTCGACTATTACAAAGGGCACTAGCCTTCTCAATTTCGAATTGAATGAGCCCCTTTTGAAGTTTTACGACAACTCTATCTATAAGAACCTTATATGCCCCCAGGGCAGAACTTAGAATCTTTGCCCTTGGGGCTCTGGGGGGTTTGTCATCCCTAGATACATAATTTCCAGAACTTTCGACTACATTGAACATAATGCCTATTTCTAAACTTTGATTGAATGTTTTTGAGGAAATGGTGGGCGTAAGAGGGGGGTTAATTACTCTCCGCTCTTTTTCGACTATTAAAAAGGGCAATTTCAGTTTCTAATCAAATGAGCCTTTTTTGAAATTTCAATAACATATGCAACCAGGGCATAACTAACAGCCCGTGGACTGAGGACTCTGAAGGAGTTTCTATCCCCAAAAAAATAGCTTCCAAAACTTGTAATTATATTGAATAAACTGAACGTCTACAACTTTTAACTTTATGTGTCTTGGGAAGCGGTGGGTGAGAGAGGGGCATCAATGGCTATCCATTCATTGTTAACTATAAAAAACGGCACTAGCCATTTCAATTTTCAATTGACTAATCCGTTTTGAAGCTTCTACGCTTTCAATAAAAACCTTAAACATCCCCAGGGCATAACTTACAGCCCTTACCCTGAGGGCTATTGAGGACGGGAGGGGTTGTCATCCTTAAAAACCTATTGTCAAAAACTTTAAACTACGTTGAACAAAATGGCTATCTAAAATATTGATTGGATGTGTTTGGAGAAAAGATGGGCGTGAGAGGGGGGTTAGTCTCAAATCTTTTTCGACTATTAAGCACTAGCCCTTTGAATTTCTAATCGAATGAGCACTTTTTCAAGTTTCCATGACAAAGATTTCAATAAAAACCTTATATGCCCCCAGGGCCTGACTAACAACCCTTGTCCTGAAGACTGTGGGAGGAGTGCCCTGTTCAGAGGTATAATTTCCTGAACTTCAAACAGCGTGAGACAAAATGGTCGCCTCCAAAATTTTTAGTGGATGTGTTTGGGGAAATGGTGGGTGTGTAAGAGGCGGTAATTGCTTTCCAATCACTTTCGACTATTAAAAAGGGCACTAGTCATTTCAATTTCCAATCGAATGAGCCCTTTTTGAAGTTTCTATGACAACGGTATTAAAACCTTATATGCCCCCTGGGCATAATTTACAACCCTTGCTCTGAGGGCTGTGGGGGGGGTTGTCATCCTCAAAGACCTAATTTCCAGAACTTAACACTCCGTTGAATTAAATGGCTATCTCAAAATTTTGATTGGATGTGTTTGGGTAAAAGGTGGGCGTGAGGGGGAGGGTTGTTGCCCTCTAATCACTTTCGCCTATTAAAAAGGGCAATAGCCCTTTGAATTTCCAATCGAATGAGCCTTTTTTGAAGTTTCTACGACAACGCCTTGCATAAAATACCTTATATTCCCCCAGGGCATAACTTAAAACCCTTGCCTTAAGGGTTTTGGGGGACTGTCATCAAAAACATAATTTCTATCTGGAAATCAACTACGCTGAACAAAGAGACTATCTCAAAATTTTGATTGGATGTGTTTCAGGAAATGGTGGGCGTGGAAGGGGTGTTAGTCGCCTTCCAATCACTTTCGAATATCAAAAAGGATACAAGCCACTCCAATTTCCAATTAAATGAGCCCTTTTCGAAGTTTCTACGACAACTTCTTCGATACGAAGTGCCCTGCTCTAAAGGGAAAAAATTAATAAATAATACATTGTGCCAACATCGTTCTTATTTGCCCCCAGGGCATAAATTACAACCCTTGTACTGAGGGCTCTGAGGGGGTTATCATCCTAAAAGACCTAATCTCCAGAACTTTCCACTACGTTGAACAAAATAGATATCTCAAAATTTTGATTGGATGTGTTTTGGAAAATGGTGGGCGTGAGAGGGGCGTTAGTCGCTATCCAATCACTTTCAACTATGAAAAAAAGGCACTAGCCCTTTTAATTTCCAATCGAATGAGCCTGTTTTGAAGTTTCTACGACAACGCCTTCTATAGAAACCTTATATGCCCCCAGGGCATAACTTATAATCCTTGCTCTGAGGGTCGTGGGGGATTGCCCTACTCAAAAACATATTTTCTATCTTGAAATCAACTACGCTGAACAAAATTGCTATCTCAAAATCTGTATTGGATGTGTTTGGGGGAATGATGGGTGGGGGGGGGGTAGTTGCCCTCCAATCACTTGCTACTATTAAAAAGGACACTAAAACTTTCAATTTCCAATGGAATGAGCCCCTCTTGAAGTTTCTATGACTACCCCTTCCATACGAAATGCCGTGCTCTAAAGGAAAAAAAATAAATGACACATTGTGCCCAGATTGTTCTTATATGCCCCCAGAACACAACTTAAAATCGTTTCCCCGAGGATCGTGGGTGAGTGTCCTCCTCAAAAACATATTTTGTATCTCGAAATCAACTACGCTGAACAAAATGGCTATCTAAAAATTTTGATTGGATGTGTTTGGGGGAATGATGGGCGTGGGGAGGGGGTTTAATTGCCCTCTAATCACTTTCGACTATTAAAAAGGGCACTAGCCACTCCAATTTCAGATCTAATGAGCCCTTTTCGAAGCTTCTACGACAACTCCTTCGATACGAAGTGCCCGGGTATGGAGGAAAAATAAAAAAACATTGTGCCCACGTCGCTCTTTACTTAGGCAGCGCTATCACGCTGCCTATGATTGGTTTCAACAATGCACCTTGACTTTCTCGATCCCGTCTTTGCTGTTGTACTGGGAGGAGAAAGAAAGGAATATAACAAGATTACCATCATTAACTCCATTCTTGAATTTGACTAATTCGTTTGTCATTTTATAAATAAGCATGAAAAGTAACAGCTAAAAAAAACAAGAAAAAAACAAACAAAATAAACAGGAACACTCTAATTACAAATTGGTTTTAATTACTTGGGTTCTAAAATAATCACAACTTCATTTTCAATTACTAGGGTATCAAGTAAAATGCAGAATTTGCGTTAATCAGAAGAATTATCGTCAAAGAGATCACAACTCTCCAGAGAAATTTTAAGGCAGCTTGTCCCATGACAGTGTCAACAAGTTGGCCTAATAGTGAAAAAATGGTCACTATGGCCATTGAAATCACCTGTACAGCTGCAGTGAGTGAGTTTGAGAAGTCTTTCAAGAGCAGACGATGAATTATTCATAATGGTTATATCCACACTATAGACTATGTCCACAATATCAGTGCCTGAGGCCTTGCCATTTCTTAATCCTTTGAGTATAAAAAAAACATGTTTTTTCAAAAATATGTAATAAATGATTTGGGGAGGGGGGCTATATACCCTCTAATATTTTTGGTCACTTAAAATGGGCACTAGAACTTTTGATTTCCAATTAAATGAGCCCTCTCCCGATCTTCTATGATTACTGGTTCAGTGCGATCACCTCTGGGGAAAAAAACGAAAAAAACAACAAAAAAACATGCCATCGTGATCTTTCGTGTGGCAAAAAATGTATTTTGTACACAGGAGCTTGATACCTCTACAGTAGGTTTCTCTGGTATGCTGAATCTGATGGTGTGATTTTCATCAAGATCACTTGATGTTTTTGGTGTGTATTCCCCCTTCTTAGAAAATTGAGCAAATTTTTTCAGACTCGTAACTTTTGATGGGTGAAATTGAACTTGATGAATTTTAGGCTATATATTTTGAATGAACAACAAAATTTAATTCTTTTGATGTTTCAATTGTTATCAATACTCTGTTTCTATGATGTTCGGTTACTATTGAGCCGCGTCCTTACTTACAGTTCGTTATAACGAACTGTTTGTCTGTCTCTATAAGTCATACTTTTAGCATTCAAGGGTTCTTACTCACAATAGTTTGGTATTAGCATGATGTGATTGCTTTGTTTAGCTAATTCTTTTTTGTTGTTAGTACTTACGTTAGTAAAGCTATGTTTGTCTTGTATTTATCATGACGGGAAGCTTACAAAGAATGACTATTAGGTTAGGCTAGGGGCCCGAAAAATGGGGTAGTTTTCTTGACGTTGTTGGTTGATTTTCTGACGTCGTCCAGCTGATAACAGCCATTTCTTTATAAATCTCTTGTATTATTATTAGTGTGATTATAACTCAGTTTTCTTTATTATTACAGGTCAAAAGGGTGAAGCAGGCATTCCACAATATGGGCCGAAAGGTAATCCAGGATACTCAGGTGAAAAAGGAGAAAAGGGTCTTCCAGGTCTGGGTGGAAAACCTGGTGCCCTCGGACTTCCTGGACCTATAGGGAATCCAGGCGCCAAGGGAGATATTGGACTTCCTGGACTCAAAGGCTTACCGGGCATGAAAGGTGACAAAGGTGATTTTGGACCAATCGGGCCGCCAGGACCTTTAGGACCTCAGGGACCAAAGGGATCGAAAGGTGAGTCATTATCATCCCGTTTTGTAACCTCTAGAAGCTATGAACTACCTCTCCTACGCTAATACTGATTCCCACACAGTGTAGGACATAGTTCAGATGCTTGACAAAACTGCCGAAAGATACTAAAGTAGCTACCATTTCTTGAAATACATTATATTCAAATCAATATTATTTTTAGCTTTTAATTTAATTTGTCAAATAGCCCCTATGAAAAAGGTCACGGGAAGGGTATTCGGTTTTATGCTACCAATTCTTGCATACCGTTGTGTTTTGTCAGACACTATAATCTTTCTAATTGATAGTAAAGAAAAAAATAGATTATTGAATTCAGAATTGAAATTTAAAATGTGTAAATTATATTTTTTTCAGCAGTCAACCTTTCATCATCATCATCAAGGGTTTTGAGTTCCCCTTTGTGTTGAACACCTTGGGAACCAAATCACTGTTTTATATATATCACTTCACATAACTTAAATGTTTTTATAGAGTCAAGTCTTTTCCAATTTTCTTAAAGAATTCTATTACAATTCTGACTATTTTCAGGTTGTCTTCTAAGTCATTCAGCCCTCCAAGAATGGAGTGCAAACTTATGGGGTCAGGCCTCCCTCTGAAGAAAGCATATATCTTGTCTCTTTGCTCCTGATACTCCTCGCAATCCAATATTAAATGTTCCACAGACTCTTCTTCCGAAAAAGTCATGCAATTGCTGTCTTCACCGTAAAATCTACCTCTGTAGTTATTCGTGCCGCAGTGACCTGACCTCAATCTGAACAGTAGGCGTCCTTCGTGTCTGCTAAGTTTTTTATAAATTGACTTTTCGAACTTCCCATGCAGCTCGCTTGTAACAAATAAATTGCTGGTCTGATCTCTCACATTCTCAAAGCTTTCTCGTAATACAGCTTTACGCTCACATTCCAATTGACTGATCACTATGGGGGTAGAGCAATTACGAATCATTCCTTCTGTGGCTACATGTTTGGCTTTACTATCTGCCAATTCATTGCCATTTAGTCCCACATGTGATGGAACCCACTGCAATGCCACTCTCCTTAATTCCATCAGCATCAACGACTTTGAATAACCTTCAGCTATTTCTCCTGATTTGCACCGATGTGCCTGGAATGACTTAATGGCAGAAATCACAGCTTTAGAGTCAGAACATATCAATATGCCAAAATATTCCTCGTGCACTTCTGATAATGAAAACCCAAGTGCTTCTGCAAGAGCTACTGCTTCTGTTTGGAAAACTGATGCTTTACTGGGAAGTTTAAACTGTTTTGAAACATTCATTTTAGGGACGAAAAATGCAGCACCAACCATCCCTTCATTTTTTGATCCATCTGTATAAATGTCTAAGTATCCTTGATACTTTTCTAACTTCCATATCCAGAAACAGGTATTCCAATCTAAGTTATTAGTCTGCTTAAAGTCCAAACCACATACTACAGATTTCTCTTTCCAAGGAGGTGGTAGCACCACTTGAGGTAATCTTAACATATCAGTAAACTTCAGTTAAATTCCATGAGGTTTTGCAATACTGTCACATTGTTCAAATATATTTGCCTGGAACCTCTTATTTTTGGGGTTTGCAGTGAAGATTCTTCCTTGTTTTATAACTCTTGACTTCAAAGGGTTGGTTTTATCAGCTATCCATAATCTTTGCAAATACTTCAATACACTTATTTTCCTTCTAGTCTCAAGTTCCGGTAGACCACTTTCAGATAGTAGGAATATCACTGGTGTTGTTTTTCTTGCTCCAAAAGCAATTCGAACAGCAGAATTTTGTATTACATCCAGCCTTTTTAATGTTGAATGCGGTCCACACCCATATATCACTGAAGCATATTCAATTTTAGGTTGAATTTACTTCACATAAAACTCCAATAACATATCTGCCTTCATCCCCCATGAGTATGAAGTGAGCAACTTCATAATATTCAATCTCTTACATACATGCAGCGCAAACCATTTCAACATGTGGGTACCAACTCAGTTTGCCAGTAATTACACACCCAGGGACCTTAGTCTGTTTCACGTACTCAATAGGATTACCATTGAGATAAAGTATGGGTAATTTCGTTATTTTCTTTCTAGTAATCACCATCATCTTAGATTTGTGAGGGGAAAATTTCAAATCGATTCCCTTGGCCCAATGTTCCATTTGTTGTAATGTGGATTTAACAACCTCCATTGTCTCTTCTAGTGTTCTTGCTACTGCCCAAAAAGAATTATCGTCAGCAAATATCATCCCTTTCGACTCTCCATTCTCAATCGGTATGTCATATTCTGCAATATTATAATAATCAGGACCAATTGCTCATCCCTTTGGAACCCCACGCCTTCTTCTTAATATAATACTAGACTCTACAGAGCCAACTCTAACAGTGTCTTCTCTTCCTGTCAAATAGTTCTCAGTAACAGCTAATGTCCTTCCTCTGATTCCAGCTTCCATAACCCCACTCAATATCTGACGATGCACCATTGAATCAAAAGCACCATTCACATCCAAATGGACAATAACCATAATCCATCCGTTCTGCAATGCATAAAGGGCATCTTGTTTAAAACAGAGCAGGTTTTCAACTGTGCTTTTCTTTCTCCTAAAACCACACTGGATATCTTTTAGAAAACCCCTCTTTTCTATCTCCCAATTTATCCTCCTTTTTATCATTCTTTCAAAAACTTTACCTAGTACTGGTAACAGTGTGATAAATCGATAGTTTTCTATTTTTGACATATCCTTACCAGGCTTAGGTATCATCACGGCCTGGCCTTTTTTCCAAATAGTAGAGAACACTCCACTGTCCCAAGCAAGGTTCATTACTTCCAATAATGCATCCATCCATTTATTAGGCATTGCTTTCACGAATCGTGAATGAATCATATCAGTGCCTGCGGAAGTATCTGGAAGACTCGTCACAATATTTTCCAACTCTTTCATGGTAAATGGCTGGTTATAGGGTTCATCGTTACCAACTTTACTAAGTCTTCTTACTTTTGCTGTTGATCGTGCTACCTCATCATGAAAGGGATCTTCTCTTCAGATAGTCTTTAATAAATGCTTTGCACCTCCATTGGCTTTTTCTAAAGCACTAATCAATATCTTGTTTTCAAAAGTAAGGGGGGGGGGTTTCCTGTCTTATCACCTTTTACTTTCATATTCTTTATAAACTGGTAAACTTTAGACACTGGCTTCCTAAAGTCCAGACTTTCAACAAATTCTCTCCAACTTCTACGTTTTGCCTCAATCACACATTTTTTAAACTTGGCGTAAGCCTTTCTAACTGCAACATAATTCTCGACTGTAGATATCCGCCTGTAGATGTTTTGCTGGCACTTTAACTCCTTTTTGAACTGACTGCACTCCTCATTCCACCACTTAGAATAATTCCTTGTGGTTTCACATCCATCAGACATGGGTATAGAGTTTTTGGCTGCTATTATGATTTCATCTTGAATAGCTTTCACTTGGTCATCCAAGGACTGTGCTTGCTGCACACTTTGTTTAATGTCCATATTTTCAAGTTGACAATGAAATTCCTTCCAATTTGCCTTTCTAATTCTAAATCTTGGAATGCTAGTTATTTGCTGTGGACATGGCTTATCCACGTGTACTAACAATGGAAAATGATGACTCTACAATGTAGAATCTTTTACCACCTCAACATCTACTTTGTTTCATAATTGAGTCTTTGTAAACACCAAGTCTATAGTTGAGTAAGTGCTGAATTGCAAATTACTTCTTGTATATAAACCCTTAGGAGTGGCCAAGAATACATCTTGTTCAAGTAAAAATTGTTCTATAGTTTTCCCAGAGTCATTAATTAAGTCACATCTGCACCACATTTTACTGTGCGCATTAAGGTCTCCAACTATTAAAAGTTCTTCTGCTTTAGGTACCTCATCAAAAATTCCAGCTGCTAAGGAAGCAACTTCCTTGTTGTTACTGCTTGGATTGTAAATATTCACATTGTTGATCACAGTTTTTGAGTCCAGATATAATTTACATCCAATTACCTCCACTTCTTCTGAAGGCTCATCACCATTATCAATGTCCCACTGTTCATAATGCACATCTGTACGGATTGCAATCATAACACCTCCTCCATTCTTTGTTATTCTGTCTTTCCTTATTATATTAAATCCATGATATCCTATTTTAATGTAAGGTTTAAGCTATGTCTCTTGAATGCATATGACATCCACTTTCTCTTTAATCGCATAATGGCATACCATGTCCTTCTTCTCCTTCATCACTGAACATGCATTCCAAGAAAGTAACTTTAAAGTCATTTGACAATACATTTGCTTCTTATTGCTTCACAATCAATTGGTCCCATATTTAATTCATTGATAAATGAACAAAGTTTTTCCACTTTTTCGAGCAGGGGAAGGCTGGCCATATCTAACAAATCTGGGGATAATAATAATCCAACAAGAATTTTTGTAACTGTGTCTGATACTCTTCTAGATATGTCTTGTTTGGTTCCTTGGTTTGGAAGACCACTACGCTGTGTTGAGTTTGCACTGTGAATTTGGTTACTGTGAACAGCTTGGGCATATGTTCTGTAAATAACTTGTGCTCTCCTATATCCCATGTTATATTTTTCTGCCATTTCCAGAATATTTCTATTTTGCTGTCTAATTGGACACTCCTTTGATGTTGAAGAATGGCAGCCTTTACAATTGGCACATTTGTAAAATTTAACTTTTTCTGCAGGATCAATGTTTTTGAGGGGACAATTCACAGACTCGTGCTTTCCACAGCACCTCAAACAGACTGGCTCATTTGCTCTACAATTGTTCTGTACATGGCCATAACGCTGGCATTTAAAACACTGGAGAATTCTACGATTGTATACAAAAACTTATTTTTTCCTTCCACAGCACAATACACGGGGTGGCTTAAATTTGCCTTTAAAAACGACCATGACCGCATAACTATCCTCAAGTTTCTTTAAATCCCGGTTATATCTCTTTTGACGAATTACTTCTGTAATCTCAACAGATGACTATGCATTCTTTAAGTTGTTCATTGCTTAGATACAAGGGCACTCCCTTGATGATTCCTCTTTTGATACATTCCTTCTTTTTTCCCCTCACTGATACACCTCCAATTGATTGTATTTTCATTACTTTTTCAGCTTCTTCATTGTCGTTGACATGAACTATCAACACATTCTATTCTCTATTTGATTCAAATTCGAACTTGATGGGAAAAACATTCTCCTTTAAACATTTCGATATTGAAAAATCATCTGCTAGTTTCTCATTTTTATCTGTCACTTCAAGTAAGAGTGGAATTTGATTCCACTCTTACTTGAAGCAATTCATTCAACGGAATCTCACTTTGACCAGAAACTTCTGCTTCTAATTCTTGCCTTTTTACTATACTTTGAAAATTCTCTACTGGGGACCTCACACGTTTTCTTCCCAAAGATGGATTCAAACCCAGACTTGGGAATCTAGTCTTTTCATTCACTCTGCCATTGGTTAATCCTTCTGCCAACGTTGGATTTACACTTAACATATCCTCATCAGAATCCTCTGATAATGGTGGAAATTTATTATTGTTATCAAGCACCTGGAACCTGTTTTTAACAGGTAAATTATATCCACTCATACTAAGCGCACTGAGTCGTCCATTAGAGTCACTAACTGGGATATGCAAAACTTGCTGCTGAGGCTGGAACTGTCTCTCCTGGGGAAAATGGGCTGCCTGAAACTGGCTGTATGGCATTGGAGCTCTAATATACTGCACAGTGCTTCTATACTGCCCTCCAGCACTGATATTCGGTTGTATGATCATATAGGGTGGAGTAGGATAAGCTCCAGGAATTAGTGGACCCCCCTCTTGGAGGTCTTGGCTGCTCATATTGTCGCTTTCAACTTTAATACCACTATTCAACTTACTTTCCTTCAGTTTACAGTCTTCTTAACCATCAAAATCACCAAAAATCTCAAAAGAATCCAAAAGCACGTGTTCACAGGAAGAATGCAACGTTGCCACTGATTTCTCCATGTCTTTTTGCAAGATGTTATATTTCTAATGGGCAGTCAACCTTTAATAACCGTCTGCAGAACTTTCAAAACTGAGAATAATTGCTGAGACGTCAGAGAAGGGTAAATAATTCAAGAAAACTGACCATGCATAAGTTATTGGGATGTTTCAATGGCTGCATACCCTTCTCAGACTGGTTTTTGCTGAGTTTAATGTAATAATTTATTAAACTTTGAAACTGCTAAAGACTACTAGTCCATATTAGATGATCTTGAAATTTTTTACTTCCTATATAAATGAGGTTGTTCGCACACTGCCTTTTTTTATACACCTTGTAGCAGCAAAGTTGTTTTTTGTACATCCAATCTTTCAAAAACTATAGACAAGAAAAATACTAAATTTCCTCCAAAATTTTTTATATTTATTTATGCCAACGTAAAGAGAGCGTATCCACATTGAAAATAAATTAATGCGGTAATCTAATTGATTTGACCAGATATCGATCCGTAAGGCCGCTTCTCTCCCCGCCCCCCCCCCTCATTTTGAAAGTATTTTATTATTTGCTTCTAGCAACTGACTCTTTACTAAATATATCATTTGCTATTTTTTACTGATATATTATTTAATTTTTAGGCGATTCTGGTTTGCCTGGAGACGCTGGTCGTTCTGGTTTACCAGGATTCCCGGGTATGAAAGGTGACACTGGTCCAACTGGTTTTCCTGGGCAAAAGGGTATTCAAGGTCCTCCTGGAATGCCAGGTAAGTTTTACTGTATCTTAGATGTACAATCCATAAATTAAGCCTAATCTACTTGAAAAGTCTGTAGACTCTATAAGGACTTAATATTTTATTTCATACTCGCCAAAGAACCAGTCTGACAACACTCATAAAAAGAAAAAAAGCCGTAACGGATACTCTTTTATGAAGACCTGAGAAACAAACATACTTCCCCCATCTCCAAACAGAAAAAAAGTCCCCGCCACCCCCCCCCCCAAGACAAAGAGACAAAATGACAGACTTAGAACAAAATAGGGTATTCTTACCAGCGTTACTCACTTGCCTTTAAGCAAAAAAAAATCTACGCAAAAAAAATTCCCCCTTTGATTGCAGAAACCAGCTGACACACCATAAAAATTCTCCAGGGAGGTTTATGAAATTCAGATAGTACGATCACGCCAATGTTTTCAGAGCAGGGGTTGGTTGGATGTTGTGGAGACTTAAGGATTATGTTGCTAGTGTTCCTCATTCAAAGGCTGTTAATATTCCCGTCAACGTTTACTGACGTAAGTACTTTCTACGTTCTCTTTCCTGTCAGATAAGAAGCAGTACAATTTGCCATATATTCCAAAAATTAAAAACTGACAGGGGAGAAGCCAATTCTTTGATTTTGAGCTGTCTTTTGGGTCAAACTTCTTTCTTTCTATGTTGATCACACGCTCCCTTAGTCTCCCTCTTTAGTTAGCATTTCTTCTAGAACCTGTTGAGCATAGAGCTTTGTTACAATTTTTAAGATTCCTAAGCAGTAGTGTCGAAATAAAATAATTTTATGTCCTTTTTTTCAATCTTGCAACTTGAAAAAGTGCTCTAGGAGAAATCCTTACTGTCAAAAACCTCCTGTGCAAACAGGGCAACCACTTTTAGGGTGTGTACAATGGACTGTTTCAATTACACCTACTTTTAATCTAGGGAATAATTTTTGCCATGGCCATGGAAAATTTGATAATTTAATTTTGGCCATGGAGCCTTTCGTGGGGGGAACAAGAATAGTGTATTTCCAACCTGTATTTATTGGTGAATAAAACTCTGAATCTCTGAATTATGGCAACAAATAAAAGCAATTATACCAATGTTCGGGCTGAACTGTACATGTAAATATAGAAGTATGCGTAAATGAGTTACAAGTTTTAGTCAAATGGTAACAATTGTTGATGAGGTTCCTATTCATCAGAAAAAAAAAACATGCATAAGAATTCATATTATTTTTTATTTGTGTCTTTCCTAGCAGCCTTTTGTGTTGAACTTTCTTCCCTCTTTCTCTATCTATTTCTCTCTCCCCCTTTTTGTTATTCATTATAGCTATAACACAGTTGTAGATGCTATTAATAGTATTTTGAATAGGTAGTTTGGAAATCAAATAAGCATCTGGCCTTTTCCCCATTTTGTTTTGCAGCCTCTAGCCACTCTAAGGCTATTTAATTCTAGTGATAAAACTGTTAATTGAGAAAATTTGACATTTCTCAGGATCAGAATCGGTTTTTGGAAAGTTTTTCAAATTCTCGAAATGATTTTACTGCTAAATTTAAATTTAACTATAAAATTATTTATTTGGTTTCCATTTATTATTCAAATATACTATTAATTGGACTTTCGACGTACCTTCAATTAAAGATGCGCTAATGTACACTTTCTGAGTTTACTAAAATGTACACTTTCTGAGTTTACGCCTTGGAAGACAAGCAGTTCAAAATATTCGTAATATTCAAGTCAAGAAACCGATGTCACTTCTCCCCAATTCTTTTAGTAAGATAATATGCCTTTGTGGCAATAACAATCGATTTAGAACACAGAGTTGATACAATTAAGCTGGAATCATAACAAATTTCTGAAGTGCTTTTACTTGAAGCTTTTTACTTTTTAGGAATCCCTGGTGAGCCAGGTTTGGATGGAAGAGAAGGACCGATTGGCGAGAAAGGTCTACCAGGGCCACCAGGACCAGAGGGACCCCAAGGCCCTCCTGGACCCATGGGAAGAACAGGGTATGTAGTCATGGACATTATCTTATCAAATTCACTCACCTCGAAAGTCTAGTCTTAAGGGTAACTAAGGACATGATTATCCCCTGTAATTGAAAAAGCTCAAACTATATTGAAGAACTAGACTATCCGTCTTATTTGGTTACTGATCCTGCCTTAAAAGCGTTATTTCATTGGAATATATTTTCAAATCTCTCAAATTTTCAAAGTCTATGCAAAATTTACCAGTCCATTATAAATTACATCGCTTATATATTAATTATATATAGTATAACGTTGTATATGCTATTATATATTAATACATATTATTATATAATACAGCTGCTACTACTGACAATTTATTGCGGCACCAGGTAGCCTGAGGTCAACCCATGCTCCTCTTTCATCCCAATCTGTTCAGAGTTCTACTCTTTACTCTTTCCCATAAAGTTCCTATTTCCTTTGAACACTTTCTTATGAATTCTTCCCACCCCGTTCAATGGGTTGCCAAAAAGCACAATTTTTGGAAAACAAACAATTATAAAAATTTCGTCCATTAAATATTGACCAAAAATGAAAGGTACCCTCAAAATGTGAAATAAAGCTATTGCCACACCCTCCCCCCCTCAATTATATTTCTCACAATACTGGTATATAGCTGCAGGATCCCTATTCTAATGTAGGACTGGATAGACTAACAGAATTTGCGAAACAGAATTTGTTTTCCTCTTAGTGAAATTCAATCTTTAGTTCTTTTCTGAGCAGTATATGAGCTTGAAGAAAACCCCAACTACCCAGATGTTTCATATTATCTCTGACTAAAATTAATAATGATTACTCTGTTATCATTTGTTAATTGGAATCCTTTTTTTTCTCTTTTTGTTAGCTCTATGCGTCATTCGCTGTCATGTGCTACCTTCATAAATTATTTGGATTTGTTTAAACGGATTTGTTTAAAAAAAATTTTAATATGTTTTAAAAGAAGTCAAACATATGTAAATCAAGCAACTAAAGTTTTTTTGTATTCCGTAGTACAGTTTCCCTTTACCTATTAAACTATTTTAGGTTATAATCCCATAGTCCCCAATGTCTTAACACCGGTTCTAGGCGTCCCCCCTCAGAAAATCCTACCCAGGCAGAAAATCCCCCCTCAGCAAAAAATCCCCCCGGGATATTTGCTCCGTTGGAAATTTCACCCAAGTAAAAAAATTCCCCCAGATTATCCCCTCCCCCATTTCCCCATTCCCATCCGATCCAAATTTATGGGAAGGGTGGTCATACTTTGGAGCAGGCGATAACGCAATATAGCGATAATAACTATAACACATTTGGCTCTTTGCCAAAATCTAGCATTTAAACCAAATTCTATTTAAGTTACGGATGGACTTCTCTAACTTCATAACAACAAGTCCAATGGTGTGGTCAAAATTGTCCTATCTGGAATACTTTCTGAGATCTGACCTTGTATCTATAGGGAGAAAAACAGATTTCACCGGTTTCTGTCTCCAAAACATAGTAGGGAATTATTAGAAATAGAAAACCTAATATCTACGTCCAGAAGCAAACAGAATGGGAAAGACGGGAAGAAACTGACTTCAAAAAACCTATTCATAAATTCTGTATATTCTTCTGTTTTTGCCGTTACCCAAAAAATCAATATTTTGCGATACTCCCAAAGAATTGAAAAGTGTAGATATTAGATTTTGGCAGAGGACAGCACAACAGTAACTCTCTTGAAAGTAGCGGCACCTTGAAGGAAACTTCCCACTTTTAAGGTTCAAAATCGCTTTATAAATAATTTCATGCCAGTGATGTGTTTGAAAAAGTCAACTTGGGAAAAGAGGTTGTAACTAATCTGGCTCAAGAGTAAAATTCTTTATCAAAATGTAATTTACTTATTTTAGTGATCGAGGACAAAAAGGAGACACGGGCCCGCGGGGCGCAGATGGGGCTCCTGGACCTAGAGGAAAAGACGGTGATAAGGGTGACAGAGGACCTCAAGGTGACAAGGTATAAATCTATATTTCCAGTCTTGAAAATCTAGTGTGTCTAAGTGTCATTACTCTTATGACAAAATATGTAATTCAAGTTTTTGATGAGACCTCTATTTCCCAGCAAAAGCTCTGAGGTGCTCGTGAATAGGGTAATTGTGTTCTTACGAGTAAGTCAGTCGGTAAAAGAAGAAGGCCATGCGACAAATAAGTTTCCAATCACATTTCATTAATTTTGGCCTTTCCGTTATATGATCAACGCTGCTTCAAAGAGCCAAATTATAAATTTAAAAGCACTTTATTTGATCTTACAGATAACTCTCACTCAACTTCCCATTGATTTAAATTTCCTCATTTACCACCTTCCTCATTTTTTAAGTTCCTCCTTTAACAAGTTCCTGATAGCACTCAAATTGAAATTTTGGCTGACCTTTTTCATCCCTTTTAAGTTGCAGATTAATATTCTTCGACAAAAGTAGTTTGAGCTTTGGGTAATCTAACCGATGCATTTGAAATTACATTTAAGGTCTTCCAAAGTGTTTTTCCTTAAATAAAAGTAAGAACGACTATGAAGTTAGGATAAACCTATATTGATTTAGTGGGGACTCAATATAATCTCTATTTTAAGAGAGGGGTGCGATAAAATAACAAAACAATAACTGTGAAAAGACTGCGGCACGTCACTACTTTTTCGCTTTACAAAGTAACGCAAACTTCAATTTAAATCATTTAAAGCGGTTCTGATGTTGCACTTATTATATCTTTTTCGAGCATGTTGTTTTTTCCATATATAATGAATGACAATGACGACAAAATATGTTTCATTGTCATTATCTACACTATTGTAATAATTGCTAAAATATCGTTATTACATTGTTGTTATTATTGCTGCACAGTTAATGTTTCTGCAATTATTTTAAGAAAATAAAGGTAATTTCGGTAAAACTCTAATCTAAAGATTTTATTTCTAACCACTAAAGCCACATGAAAAACTAACACATTTTTATTTATTACAATACAAAAACGCGCAAACAAAAACAACACCCAAAAATATAAACTATATTCTCCTTTTTGAATATGTACTTTTATAACCATTAAATTTTGACTGAAATTAATTTAGTTTATTCATAAATTGCCACAGTTGTCTAAAGATAGAGTCCAGAGTATGAATTGAACGGATGAGAGTGCGGATGAGGCTTATATTTGATCGAAAACACGTTGGAAATCCTGACTCTGTCAGCTTTGTTTTTGGCTGTGGTATTTTTAACCAGAGAACTATAACTCATCACATATTATGGATGTTAAAACATTGAAAGTTAACCAACCAGACAAAGGTCTGAAACGAAACAGTGAAAATGATTTTTTTTACTAAGTTTATATTTAGAAATGTCTACTAAATTAACGTTTCTTCTTTACCATCACTTCAGTCTAAGTAAAATCACAATCCCATTACTTGAGCAACGCGCTGTTTTTTTAATATTCTCCTGTCCATAAACAATGCAACGCTCCTGTCTGGAAGGGTCATTGGTCAGTCGCCTGTCAATTTTTAGGTTAATTTTTGGTCTTAAATTTAGACTAATGATTACTTCAAATCTTTTCTGACATGTTCTTCTGCCAGAGTTATTGCCCTACGTGACAGTCGTACAAAAAAAAAAAAAAAAAAAAAAAAAAACAGAGAGGAGTGAGGCAGAAAAGAGTTAAAAAATAGATCAGAGACTAGAATGGCACATGTTTAACGTAAAAAATTGATATAAAAGTTTATTCTACCTGGCACCTAGAAAGCTTTGTACGTTTATGGGCTCAGTAGCCACTAACTGTAGTTGTACAAACGATTGTCTGTATTTCTAGGGTGGTAAAGGAGAAGCCGGAAGGTCATCAGACAAAGGAGATAAAGGAGAGCCAGGTCTCCCAGGACCACGTGGTATTCCCGGTGAACCAGGCATTGACGGCCTGCCTGGTCCTAAAGGTGATCAAGGTCTACCAGGAATAGGTTTACCTGGAAATTCTGGCCAGAAAGGAGACAGAGGTTCGTCTGGACTTCCAGGAAGGGATGGTATACCAGGTCAAAAAGGAGATATTGGCTTCCCTGGATTTCCTGGGGTGAAAGGTGATAAGGTAATCGAATATCTTAGTAAAAATGACTATTGACGATAATATCAGTTATAGATATGCAAAAGTCCTGACTAAAGGAGCTTCAACATAAAGGAATATAGAGCAAGTCAGCAAATGAAAAGAAGAAAAAAACTGTAACAAGAGTAGAGTTTAAACATTTTATTTAGTTAGTTTAGCTTATTTGTTGTTCTTTTTTTTATTAATACCTTTTAAGTTTTAAGCCTGTGATGTTTTGCCAAAAATATGCATAACCTAACCAAGATCTGACTTGCTAACTCTCTAAAAACTTTTTTCTAAAGTTTTTAAAGTTCGCTTCTCAACTTAGACAAGCTCTGCTTCTTGGGTAGGCTAGTAATTTTTTATTTATATTAAAAAAAATGACAAAAAATGACTCTAAAGGCCGAAATTTGAACTAGTAAAACGCTACAGAATACATATATGCATCAGAAGTATATATATTGGTACTAAACAGGACCCAACATCCGAAATTTTCATAATTCAGTGGCTTTTTGGCCGCATTATAATCTTGAAAATTAATATATGTAGAATAGCTCATGTCAAATTTTGTGGTTAGTTTTATCCCAGAGTTTCTGACAAGTCAAATCGACCATTATTACTTTTTATACTACGTTATTTGTAGCAAAAAATTTTGGCGCATGGAAAGTTAAATTTTTGACAAATAGAAATTTGGTTTGAAATTCAACTAAGAAAAATATGCCAAATACCAAAATTTATGAAATTTGGACCATACTATCAAACAGGCGATGACTTCTCAAATTTTCCATAGAAAGTATAACTGCTGTCAAAATAAAAATTAATTTGTAAAAACTTGATCCCACTATAATTTGTCCTTTGGTGTGGGATTGAAACCCTTTGGGATCTGATGTCGAGGAATTGGCCAGCCAAATTCAGTATTCAAGAAATTCCAAGGTATCTACTATCTGTGGCATAGTTTGTTAATTCTGGTACTATAAGAAATGAACAAAATTAACATAGATGGCATGAATGTTGTCCATATTGGGTGGCTGCATGCACCCTCTCTTTACAAAATGTTATAATTTTTACAATTGTTCTTATAGTTTCTTATATTTTTTAAATAATTTACCCATTTTTGGCACTTTTTTAAGACTCTCCCTCTTCTGAAATGGTCCTCCCGACGTTCCTGCCGGTGTGGTTGTAACTAGGTAAATCAGCGCGAAAAAAAAAACAAACAAAAAAACACTAAAGTTGATTTTGAAGAAATTGTAAAATATGGGAATTTTTTTTTGGAGTTCCCATTTCCACCCCACCCCCAACCCCTATCCCATCCTATCAACAACCAAAAATCAAAAGTCATCAGAAGCCAATAAAACAATTTGTTTTTCTCTTTACTTCAAACTTCCCAGGTTTCACACTGAAAATTCATTAACAAAGCTGACATCAACTAGCCATTTTGTTACCGATATTCACCATCATGTGTTACCAACATATTTGTGTTTATGTGTTTTAGCATCTTCATTTCTCAAAGTTGGTAACAATGATCTTGTTCGATTACGATAGCTAAAGAACCACATAGCCGGTCCGGAGACTTAAATGAATGTCTGCTCTAGCCTTTCAGTAATATGGTTTTGTTCCTTAGAGATAATCATAAGACATACCTTGAAATAGAGATACCTTGCATTCTGCCTTGAAAGATAGACTGCTTGGAAAATAATCTACTATAAATTTTCCTTTCATAAGAAATTTTTGTAAAGACAAAATTATTAGCTGCTTTCTTTTCTTATTACACTACTTATCTCTTAGGGCGATCGTGGTTTGACTGGTCCACCAGGAACAGATGGTCTTGATGGACTGCCAGGACCAAAAGGAGAGAAAGGTCTATCAGGAAGAGATGGATTTCCAGGTACTCCGGGACGAAAGGGTGACACTGGTTTGCCAGGAGTGGACGGTGCCAAGGGTGACAGAGGTAGAGATGGTAAGTGTAAAAAATATTTCAAATTGAAATGGAACTAAGTCCAGCCAAATATGACAAGTACATACAAAAAAGATACACATCATGGAAGAATGCAGTAAAAAAATTATTTCAACAAAACTATTTGTGAATCGGCTTTTTTTCTTCCTCCTTCCTAATTAACTCTAAGAATAATCTCAATCACTTGTGAAGGAAAAAAAATTAGTCTTAATTCTTCACCATAATCTGTAATTGAAAAATCATTTAAATACAATACTGCAGTCCCTAGCAAATAATGAGAGCAAAAAGACATAAAATTTATCTTTGATTACATAAATTAATCCTGAAAGTTATGTAACAAGTAACTAGAGTGAGTAAAACAGGGAATGCTAATAATAAAAAAGCGTTAAGTCAGGAAATCAAAAGAAGTAATAAAAAAGAGCAAATAATAATAATTAATCATGATCAATCGGGGCTTTATCAGTTGTGTTATATCAAGAACGTTTGCTTTGTCAAGTCTTTGATCCATGTGTGCAGAAAGAAATGTTTTTCCTGGGAAAAAATGGTTCTAATATGTTATCAGTGTTGTTTATATTGCTAGATTGAAGCCATCGCTTCATCCTTAGCCAAATATAATGTTCAATAGCAACAACGATACGCAAAAAAAGAATGATTTAACACTAACAACTAGTTCCCTGTAATACTTGCTCCCAAATTCTCAGCATCCCTGGGAATATAACAGCTACTTCTTGCAATTTACATTTTTCTGTAATTTTCAACATAATTTTAACAGTAATTGAACTTACCAAGAGCTAGGAAAATGATATCTACTGTAAACTTCTGGCATATATTTGTATCTGCATTGTACTGTGTCATCTTTTTTTTCTATTTCATTTATATTTTACACTGTAAATTAAATGTTCTATCGAATGTAATTTTTAGATTGTTGTCACAG
Organism: Artemia sp. Qi Xiang Cuo; assembly: GCF_049724085.1. Classification (NCBI taxonomy): domain Eukaryota; kingdom Metazoa; phylum Arthropoda; class Branchiopoda; order Anostraca; family Artemiidae; genus Artemia; species Artemia sp. Qi Xiang Cuo. The sequence goes on from NC_142811.1 coordinate 34,764,037, forward strand.
GATTAAATTCAACCTAACTATCACAAGTTTTCTAAGCGGTACTGATAAATAAAAAGTTATTTTAAAAACAAAAACAGAGAAGGGTATTGATTTAATAAAGGAGGGTGTTACTATTGAGCAAATTTCTTATCGGAATATCAGGAATAATGCATATTATCCAGTCTAGCGTGTCTACTGTAGATATCTTTTTGTTTGCGTTTCTTTTTCATTTTTTGCACTGTATTTTTGTTTTAAATTCTGGGCTAACATTTTTTTTAGCGAGTAATGGATAAATTACAGTCATAGCGGTAATTTAAATCTAAATATCACAACAAGTTTTTCAAAGTGACACAAGTTAAGATAAACATTTTAAAATCGTTACACAAAATAGATGAAGATTTCGGGTTAAAGGGTTAGAAGATGAAGATAAAGGGGTTTCGGTTAGGCTTACAATTTAGAATACTTGAATTGTTGTCATTAACGCCATAACTAAAAGAAGCAGCATCCTTCTACATTTGCTTTAAAAGCCTCGTTGTGTCACTATAAGTTTTTTATTTACACACCTTTAAAATTGTCATGCTATCTATGCACACTCGATTACATCGGAGATTATAAGTAATGTGATCTATTATAAACATATAGTAGGCAACTTCGAACAGTATGCTACGATTATAGATTAGCAAGTTTATCGTTTTACGGTAAAAATAAACTTATCTAAACGGCAAAAAGGGCAGTTGAAAGGTTGTCAAATTCTAAACATATCTTCGCATAAATTAGCTGGTTAAAAAGGTTTATGTATGGATACAAGATTTTATTTTTCTCAGAGATATTTATTATAACTCAGTTGCCAACCCTATAGAAATAGAAAAAAGGGAAAGGAAGAATAGTTCATGCAGAGCGGATCTTCCTCAGGTAATAAAAGAATAGTTTCACATCTTAAATATTTATTGTAGACCATTGTTGGGGAGACGTATATAAAGGGTGTTGAGGTTGTTAGGGCTTTCAAGTATCCTTAGTAACCGATGCCTTAATTCGTTTAACGTATCAAGATGTTCCATTATACTACTAGGGAGATAATTCAAATTACAATTGATTTTAGGACCACCTGGTTTAGACGGACGAGATGGAATTGACGGTGAAAAAGGTGACCCAGGTCCTTTAGGACCGCCTGGACCCGCCGGACCTAAAGGACAGAAAGGAGAGGAAGGACCTCAAGGCTTTGACGGTGAAAAAGGAGACAAGGGTACTCCAGGTTTCCCTGGTAGAAGTGGACGTCCAGGAGAAAAAGGAGAACGAGGCCTCATAGGAGAAATGGGACCTCCCGGCTTGGATGGCTCTAACGGTGCAAAAGGTAAGCGTCAAATAATTTTAACTCAGTAAGTGTAATTTTTGAGTTAATTTGGATTTATAAAGAAGTTCTGGCCAATATATAAACAAAATCCATTTATCAAACAGTTCGTGGTAACGAACTGTAATTAAGGAGCGACCCGGCTCAATGGTAACTGAAAATCTAGAAAACGGTATTTTGATACAAATAGATACATCAAAAAAATCAGACTTTAATGCTGATTTCAAATATATAAGTTTCATCAAGTTTAATCCTACTCATCAAAAGTTAGGCGACTGAGAAAATTTGGCTGATTTTCGAAAAAAGGGGGAAAAGACCCCCTAAAAGTTATAGAACCTTAATGAAAATCACACCATCATATTCCGCGTTTCAGAGAACCCTACTGTAGAGGTTTCAAGCTCCTATCTACAAAAATGTGGAATTTTGCATTTTTGCCAGAAGAAAGATGGTGCGTGTTTTTTTTTTTTTTTTTTTTTTTTTTTTTTTTTTTTTTAAGGGGTGATAGTATCGACCCAGTTGTCCTATAAAATCGTTGGAGGACTAATTCAAAATGAAATATAAAAGTTCTATTGCCCTTTTTAATTGACCAAAAAAAAGGAGGGTAACTAGGCCCCCTCTCACGCTCATTTTTTCCCAAAGTCACCTGATCAAAATTTTGAGATAGCCATTTTGTTCAGCATGTTCGAAAATATTATAAGTATGTCTTTTAGGATGACTTAACCCCCCAAAGTTCCCGGAGGGATGGCTTAAAATTATTAACTTTACCCAATGTTAGCAGATCGTATTGTTTATTGGGAAGCATACAGACGTTTTCAGGGGATATTTTTCCTGGTAGTGGAGGGTGAGTGAGTTGGGGGCTATGTGGGAGGATCTTTCCATGAAGGAAGTCTTCATGGGGGAAGGGACATTGCTATGAAGGGGACGCCGAACTTCCCATCATTATTTAAAAAAAGATCAGAAATTAAATATAAAAAAACAAGTTTTTCAACTGCAACAGCAGCATCATCAAAACTTTAAACGAACAGAAAATATTACATACGTATATGATTGGGTTCACCCTCAAGTCAATACCTCGCTCTTTAAGCCAAAGATTTTTTAGTACTTTCATAAGAGCTATTTATTCTAATTAAAGGCCTTTTTGATTAAGCGGTCATTTTTAAAGAATTGGAACAAAATTCGAACTTTCGCTTCAAGAGCAAGGTATTGACTAGGGGGTGAACCCCCTAATATACGTATTAAAAATATATGAATATAGAAGTTCGTTACGTAAGTTAATTCGTAAGTTACTTATATTTATTACTAATAAAAACGTTCGTAAATAAAATTAAACAAGTTTCGAGAAAGCCATCTAACTAAATTAAAGTAAATTAATATGAAAATTTTGTTTTAATTATTCATGTACGGTGAGCCAAGATCAAAACCTGCATTTATTCAAAAACATTCAAAAATTAAATAAAAAAAACAAGTTTTTTTAACTGAAAGTAAGGAGTGACATTAAAAATTAAAAAGAACAGAAATCATTCTGTATATGAAAGGGGCTGTCCTCTCCTCAACGCCTCACTCTTTCCGCTGAAGTTTGACTTTCTCAAAACTCTATTTTTTTTAAACAATGAGAAACTTTAGCGTAAAGAGCAAGGTGTTGAGGAGGGGACATCCCCTTTCATATATACAGAATAATTTCTGTTCGTTTTAAGTTTTAATGTCGCTCCTTACTTTCAGTTAAAAAAAACTTTTTTTTTATTTAATTAAACACAGCGGCGTGTCTAGGAATCGGGTCTGGAGAACAGTGGAGGCAACTAAGAAATAAGTGGGGAGGGGCAAAAAAACGTATTTTTCAAAGTATAAGGGGGAGGGGGGATTTTTCGCTGTTTAAATTTTTCATTAAATATACCAAAACAGACATTTTGGATACAAATACCAAAAAAGGCATTTCCCATGAAAATACCGAGAAAAAAAAAACATTTTCCAATGAAATCTCCTCTGCAACAAAAGGCAATTTTTCAATGCCAGGAAGATCAAATCTAGGTGCTTATTTTTTTTTTTTTTAATCCCCTCCCCTCCCCCAATTGACGCAACAGTGGGGAATGATGAACAAGGATAGATGATATAATGATTCAATTAGGAATGACTGTCTAATGGCTAAACTAAATACTAATTTAAGAAAATACTATCACTAATAAATTAATGAAATGCTGACATTCAGGACAAAACCTTTATAACGCTTTATTAAAAAAAAAAAAAAAAAAAAAAAAAACACAGACTGTTCAACAAAGAAATATTAGGCTAATCAGTAGTTTATGCCGCAAAGCTTTTGTTCGAACAACTGAGTTGACTTATGTTACAAGCATAGGCCACCACATGACCGTGATCTTCTGGCTCAAATATCTACGCTCCAACTCGTAATAAAATACATCCAGGAAAATACCCATATTTCTATGATCCTGGTTCCAAAATTTCACGAATGATCATTCTTAAGAATCAGACGATTCTTAAGCAATGATCTAAATTTGCGTAAAAATATGAAGATCTTCAAAGTATTGCACGGTTCAGACGTATTTTCATCCGATTTTTCAATCTTCACAATGTGCCAAGTAAATTTCAATAATGTAGTTAACCAGATATATAAAACCGAATTTTAGCAGTAAAGTGATTGTATACTTCTGATCTTACGTTGGAACAATAAAACCATAGGACTAAAAAAAAAAAAAAGAATAATAAAAACTTGCACAGGAAACATAAACCTATATAATTTCATTTCCCCGGAAAGAGTCCTGACTACACAAGAGTATTACAATAATCAGAATAAGAATAGAGTAATAACTGAATTTATTTTGAATGTTAAAAAAACTTTGAAATAAGGCAGCTATGAAAGCTGATATTATTCTTTTTTTCTAATCCTCATTTCTTTCTTTATACTATAGGTCAGCCTGGACCTATAGGACCTCAAGGACCCACTGGAATGACTATAAAGGGAAACAAAGGTGATCCAGGACCGCCAGGTAAAAAAGGAGCAGATGCCCCCCCTGGAAGACAAGGTCAAAAAGGAGATTCAGGTTTTCCAGGTTTGCCTGGGCCCCGTGGACCACCAGGCCCTCAAGGACCAAATGGTATGAAAGGTGATAAAGGTGATGTTGGTGAAAAGGGTAATTCTGGACCTATTGGCCCCCCAGGAGACCCAGGACAAAATGGGTTGGATGGACCAGAGGGATTCCCTGGTCCTAAAGGAGATACTGGATTACCTGGACCTTACGGACCACCTGGAAATAAAGGAGACCAAGGAGAACCTGGAAGACCTGGATCCTATGGAGACAAGGGTGATAAAGGTAATATTGAAATTCGCTATAAATTAAAAACAGCAAGCTATTCAAAAAAAAATGTTGTTAACAATAGAACAAAAATTCAATCGGTGATAGTTCCATGAAACATCACTTAAAAACGAAAATGCGTCAAAAAAACTTGCTTTTAGCCCGGAAATCAAAGAAATTTTTTTTTTTTAACTGAAAGTAAGGAGCAGCCTTAAAACTTAAAACGAACAGAAGTTATTCAGTATATGAGGTGGCTGCCCCTTCATCGTCCCTCCCTATTTACGCTAAAGTTTAAAATTTATTCACAAATACTTCTCATTCAAATTCAATGGCCCTTGTATTTCAGGAGTCGTTCCTAAAGAGTTGGGACAAAAAGTAAAAATTCAGCATAAGAAGGGGTGGTTGAGGAAGGGGTAACCACCCTCCCCTCATATACGGAATAACTTCTGTTTGTTTTAAGCAATAATGTTGCTCCTTATTTTCAGTTACTTTGTAAAAAAAAATGGTCATTTGACACTGATTCCGAAACGATAACTATTATTTCGCTTTATCTTAAAAGTAAAAATTTATTGCGAAAATAAATTCATGGTGATTTGGAAAAAATTACGACCCCTTAAAAATGGCGTCAGATAAAAATGAAAAGTGCATCATTAGAATCAGCATGTTCGAAAACCTTGCACAGGGAAATTACAGTCGCCTACCCTGAACAATAGGGAAAATCACTTTTTTGCATGGGTAGCACTGATGTCTCCCGTTTGTTTTTCGTTTTTTTCGATTTTTTTCTTCCAGGGCTAGCGGATTACCGGAACATCACACAGAGAGATTTTTAATGGCTCATTTAAAAGCTATTTCTCATACCTACCTGCTTCTTATAAATTCCACTATCTGAAAGTGCCATATGACACTTTTTGTGCCATTTCTCAAGGGCTGGTGCTAGCGCGCCACCATAACATCGTAGACAGATGTTTAATAGCCCGCACAAAAGCTATTGCTTATATCTATATTATTACTGCAAGTTTCACCATCTGAAAGTGCCGAATGGCACTAAAAATGGCACGTTTGGTGCCATGTCTCAAGTAGGAAAGTTGGGGTTAGTGGGCTACCAGAACTTTTTAGAGACGTGTTTAGTGGCTCATTTGAAAGCTGTGGTTCATATCTACGTGCTTTTTATCAGTTCTACCATTTGTAAGTGTGATATAGCGCTAAAAAAAACCTTTTGGTGCCACTTCTTTAGTGGAAAAGCTTGGAAGCATAAAACGGTACCACTGTAGTAATTATTATCCAAAACCATTAACTGGAGGTTTACAAGAACCACTGACGTATTCTCCTCCTCCCAGCCCCCTTAGTAAGTTCCATAAATTGTCTGCTCACGAGAAAGCCACTGCAACATTAGCAGGCTACCACACCATCGTAGAGATATTTTTCATGGCTCATTTAAAAACTTTTTCTCATATTTACTTGGTTTTTACAAATTCTACCATCTATTCGACTTTATAGATTTCAATGCTAACTAGTTCCTTGGGAGAATTTTCTATGAAATCTTTGTCTTTAACGCGGTCAGCCAACATTGAGGCTCGCAAAATAATTTTTAAGAGATCTAATGCTCTGAAGAGGATAGAAATTGATAGAATAACAAATAATTGGATTTCAAAATTCCCGATGACTATTCCTTGATGTACTCCCCTCCCTTTCCTCCTGTTTGAAAAAATTCAGCTTCGCCAAACATAGTTTAATTCTATCACTCTTTACATTAGAAACTTTAACTAACTCAATTGTCTTATCGTGGTTGCAATAATAGCTGCAACTTAGTAAAGAGCGAACCACAGCACATAGCTGCCAAAAGTTTAAAAATGTATTTAGAAAAAAAAAGTGCCTAGTGACAAAAAATGCTATCTAAAACTGATTCAGGAACGTTAACTATTATTTTGGCTCGTCTTAAAAGTAAAAGTTTATTGCGAAAAGGAATTTAAGGTGATTTCGAAAAAAAAACTGAAACCCCTCGAAAACAGCGTCAGATTAAAATGAAAAATGTACCATTGGAATGATTAAGTCGAAAAACTTGTACAGAGATATGATAGTCCCCAACCTTGAACAGCCAGGAAAATCACTTTTTTGTATGGGTAGCACTGATCTGTCTCCCTTTTTTTTTAGGGCTAGCGGTCTACCAAAACATCATAGAGAGATGCTTAATGGCTCATTCAAAAGCTATTCCTCATATCTACGTACTTTTCATAAATTCCAACATCTGAAAATGCCATATGGCACTAAAAATGGCACTTTTTGTGCCATTTCTCAAGTAGAAAAGCTGGGGCTAGTGGGCTACCAGAACTTTTAAGAGTCATGTTTAACGGCTCATTTGAAAGCTATTGCTCATATATCCCCCTCCAAGCTCCCTTAATAAGCTACGCAATTATGGTCTTACAGACACCAATAGATGAAATTAGATTATTAGAGCTGCGGTTCTGTTAGTAGAGTGCTGGACTTCATTACAGTGTCAAGCGTTCGATTCCTGCTTGGGTATTTTTTTTCAATAACAGTTTTGTCCCTTCTATATCATTATTCTTCAGATAATTCACTATTTTTGTAAGTGTGATGCACTTATTTTTAAACTTGTCAAGGCCATCCAGTTCATGGTTTGCAACTACATTCTTAGTGTAGTTGAAATTACGCAATAATGCGAAATTACGCCAAACCGGTGGCGTAATTTCGTCAAATCTTGGGAGTGGGGGGGGGGGCAAAGGTGAAGCCAATTTTCCCAAATCAAGTGAATATGACAGAGAAAATTGAAAAATGAGCCATATAGTAACAAAATAGGTAAAGATGTACTAAGAAAACTGACCCGTTTCTGTAAATGCTTGAATTATGCAGGTTTATCTTAGTTTTGACAAAATTTTGGGAGAAACTAAATTCCATATGGGGGGGGGCAACCTGAGGTCTGGGGTGAAACTGAGGTCTGGGAGGGACAGTTGCCCCCTCTTCCCCATAAAAAATTACGTCCCTGATTCCCAACACCTTGCCACTTAGGGGTCGGAGAAGTGTAGTCATGTCGTTCTAGAACCATTTTAAGTTGTATATTAAAAGAAGGATTAGTTATCGTTATATTTACTTGTTCAAATTATTTACTTATTTTCTCTATTTAATAGACAGGATAAAACCATTTGTAATGTATAGCCTATAGAGAAATCATAGTACTAAAAACATATTTGCATTTTTTTCTGTGATATTTTTTTTCAGTTTTCGGGTTCAGGTTTTCAGTTTTCAGGTTCCAATATTTTTTTTATTTATGGCTATTCTACACCTGTATGTCTAATGTTTTTTGGGGTTTGTTAGGGGGGGGGGGGGGCTGTTAAGCGAAAGAAGTTAGAGATACGAAAATTTTGATTATGTTTTGAAAACTTTGGAATTCTTCGTTAGAAAAATAATTTCTAGAATGCGAAGGAAGTCGATGCGCGATAAAAATCTTAGAAATGATTTCATAGTTTGCAGTTCATTTTTTATATATAAGAGCGCACGTTTCCTTGCCTGCTCTGCATAACATTAAACTTATTTAAAACGTTAAACCGAAACCAATGTCGATTCCAGTGTTGGAATTATCAGCTAGTTCCATACTACATTCCTGTTCTCTATGCCTAAACATGTATTTTTTGTAAAGTATGGATAATAAACTTTTTTTTGTAAACTTGACGTTTTGCAGAAATACTCAGCTAGATCCATATAAATATGATTCATATTTCTGATAATGTAAGGGTATTAAAAAAATAAGCACAATTTTGTAATTGTTTATTGATTTTTCTCTTTCAATGGATTTTTCAATATAGCCTTCTTCAATGTCAAATAACTTCTCCAGATGATGCTTCCATCCTTTTAGACTATTTTTAGGGAAATCCAGAGACCCCCTCAACCTTCTAAAAAGTCCACACGTACAAATCCTTCACAGTCATAGAAAACGGTTGCCAATTGCTTGTTGAAAAAAATTTCACGTTTTTTTTAATGCCCCTCGTACTATTGCCTTTTGTGGTACCGGGTAGGTAGATTTGAACCAATGAGTCAGAATTGAATGATGGAGATAATGAACTTATCTCCAAAGCTGTATTGGTAGCCCATTAAAAATAAATAATTTAAACTTCTTTGTTTCGAATTCAGGTTATATGATATAATTTTACGGAATTTTATGATAGATACGGAAATCATGCTTATGTTTTGAAAACCCTGAAAATCTTCACTAGAAAAATAGATACTTCTACAATAACAAGGAAATCGATGCGCGATACCAATCTTAGAAGTCTATTCTTAGGTTGCAATTCATTTTTAATATAGAAAGGCTTGAGAGCTAGATAGTTGGCATAACTTTTTCGGAGTGTTATAAAATTGATTATATTCAGTTCTTGATGATAGTCTATCATCATAGAGTAGAACTAAGGCAGATAGTTATAAAGTAAGGGTAATTCAAACAGTCTATCAGTTTTGTGAGCCACTTGAAGGCAATTGGAGACCAAAAATTCAAAGATTCAAAAAATTATGTCCATAGGATTTGCAAGCGAGTGGGCGAATGAGATTTCTAATTAAAAACATTTTAAATTAGAAACGGGCAAAGAATAATAAAAAAAAAGTTTTCCTTGGGGAAGTTAAGAGGGAAGTCGGTATCGGGCGTATTGGGGCGTATTGGTACCGTGTCAGGCGTATCGGTATCGTTTTTTTTTTTTTAAACCATGGTTTTGTGCCTTTCATATGATTTTTTATTAAAAACAGGTAAAGATTAATTAAAAAACGAAGTTTTACCGATGGAAGTAAAGAGCTAAGTTGAAACTTTAAACGAATAAAAATTATTACTTCACAGCCTATCTAATATATGTCGATAAAACTAGTGCAAGTTAAACAACCGGTGATATTTCTCTATGCTTGTAGGATTATGTAAAACTAGCGCTTTACTGAAAACACAAAACAACATAGGAGTTTTGGTACAGTAAAAGTAAGCCATTTAAGGATACCTTTAACAGTATTAAAATAAAGCATTTTAGGACTGTTGCTTTTTTTCGCTTAGTTTGGCATCACTTCTGCACAATGAGATCAGTCCAATGATTGTCTGTCATTTTGGATCTGAAAAGGATACTTTATGATTATTTTATAGACAAGTTCGTACTGAACCAATCTTGATAGAATTAGGGCTACATACTCAGTTTAGAATTTGTATCGTTTCTTAAAATTCTCCTTTGTATGGAATAAAAGGATTTCCAGATTTCATTTTATGGTTTATTTGTTTTTCATTTCAAGTAATGCTAGTGGACGCCAAGATGTTACCTGATAAATAAATCCATTGTCTTTGTATGCTGTTTAATTACTTTGCGCTTCTGAAGATAATTTTTAGTTTTATGCCTAGGTTTTTAAAGTTATTTTAATTGTATACTAAAAGTTACTGATATTATAGCTCGTGTAAGACTATGAAACGTGTTATGGATTAGTTTGTTGTTTTGAGGCTATGTACTCACTTTTGATCAATATACTTGTTTTTTATACTTCGTTTTGTGTTTTCAGTAAAACGCTGGTTTTCCATAATCCTACAAACATAAGGAAACATCATCAGTTTGTTTACTTGCACTAGTTATATATACATATATATATATATATATATATATATATATATATATATATATATATACATATATATATATATATATATATATATATTAGATAGACTGTGAAACAATAAATTTTGTTCGTTTTGAGCTTCAACTTCGCTCTTTACTTCCCTCAGAAAAACTATGTTTTTAAAATTAATATTCAAAGAGGTTGATGTGGGTCTATGGTAGTAGATCCAAGTGCGGCCAGAGTCTCTGAATGTAACCCTCAAGTGACTTTTCGGGGCTCATAAGACGATGTGCTTCTTGTCAATGTAGGATATGCTTCAACAGCTGTCAAATCTGTCATGGCGTTAGAAGTCTTTAAAAAGTAGTCTGGAGTTCTGAATAATACTATACTTCCAAAGCGATGGAAATTTCATAATATGGCCTTTTAAAAATTAATGCCTGAGGTTACAATTACAATTATGACTAGCTCTCTCACTCTGTTGCTTCTCAGCAGATATAAGTTCAAGACTGGCCATCTGATTAACGAAACGAGGAACAAACTCTCTAGCAAAGTAGGGATATGCTATTATTATCGAATAAGAAGTAGTAGCTAGTTGTTTTTTTCAGCAGAAGTAGTTCCAAGTCTCGATATTGGTCATTCTTTTTTAATTAGTAATTACACTTGATATTAAATAATCCGACTTTAAGTCCAGGCAATCTTGAACAAAAGATTGCAAAACATACTCATTACCTAGTTTTCTGTATTGAAGTTTTCCGAAAGAACACAGTAGGAGAGAAAATACCTTAAAAACGTCACCTTCATTAAATCAAATATCCCAAGTGAAAATGTCCATATACTGATATATTAAAAAAAATCAGGTATTGTTCGACACTAGTTGAAATCCCCTGTCATCCTGCCATGCCTCGTCATTCTGAGCTCCCTCCATACTGTGACTTTTCTGTTACATTGTTTATTGCTTTTCATTTTCCTTTATTGACTTAGTTTCCGCAATAGAACCGAGAGTTTATATATACTGTGAATTTTAGGTCCACTATTGCTTTTCATATTTGTAGCTCAGAAGCACAAATTTCGGTCTACACATTTGTAGCCAAAGATCCTCACAACATACTTTTTATGAGGAACCACATATTTTATCAATCCCTCCCGATTCCCTAGACCAAAGATATAAGAATCCTGATTATGCAGGTCACATACATTTGGATCAAATGTGACATCGAAGACACTTTCATATGTTTTTATAATTATAACTGTAACTTTGTCTTTTTAGGAGAACGCGGCTACGATGGACGGCCTGGTGAACCAGGGCCAGAGGGACCAAAGGGAGATCGAGGCCTTGATGGAGAACCAGGACCGTTTGGACCCCCTGGTCAGTCCGGTATTAAAGGAGACAAAGGAGACAGGTGCTTACCTGGACCCATTGGACCAAAAGGCGACAAAGGAACAAGTGGTAAGTAGAACTACTTTTTCTTTCGTTCCATGGAACTTTCAAGTAATTCATAACAATCTGCATTAAACAACAGTCCATGATATTATGGGATATGAATTGATTAATGAAAAAACATTATTTAAAAAAAATCGAAGTAAGTAAAGAGCAACATTCAAACTTCAAATTACCAGCAAGTGTTTCTCACTCTTTATAATAAACTTTAACTACTGCAGTTCTAAGACAATTTTAGAATACAGCAAGTACAGCTAATTAATATTTTATTTTTCTATTGTCTTTTAAAACAATTAAATTGGAAATTCCTATTCGTACTTAGGGTAAATCATATTCGTATTTAACGTTTCGTGCTGATACCTACTGCCACAGGGAACTCCTTCTTGTCTGTTCACTGTATTATTCCATTGAGGGCGTTCTTACTGCTAGATTTTAACTTGACCTTGCACAAATGAGCCCTTTCATTCGGTAAGCGTTGTGATGGTAAAGCTAAAATTTATAAAAAAAACACTGGTAGTTGAAGGGGCAGCATCCCCTCTCATAATGGAAGTTCCTTTTTCCTTTCCTTTCAAAGTCCTTTTAAGTTAGTACATGTTAATTTCTTTCAATTGGAAAAGTTGTTGTATAGTTACAGTTAGTATTGGTGAGGGTCGCTGCTCAAATATCTTCCTCTACATTAGGAGAGATTACAGGATAAATTTACCACTTCCCCTTGTTGTGCTGAGGAGACTCTCACAAAAATCTGGAAGCTATGAACATTATAAATAAACTTTTTGAAGCCCCCTCCCCCCCCCATAAAAAAACACACACAAAAAAACAAAGAAAAAGGAAACTTTGATTTCGGCATTTTTTACTTATATTTGAGTATAGAAGCGGACGTTTTAATTCTCCGAGCATCACCAACCCTGGGAATGGCTCTGTATATATATATATATATATATATATATATATATATATATATATATATATATATATATATATATATATATATATATATATATATATATATATATATATATATATATATATATATATATATATATATATATATATATATATGTATATATATATAAATATATATATATATATATATATATATATATATATATATATATATATATATATATATATATATATATATATATATATATATATATATATATATATATATATATATATATATATATATATATATATACATTGAAGAAATCTTAGCAGCATATTTTGATCCACAAAATTGGGACAGAAGCTCTTACGACGGGAATTTTGGTGATTTCACGATAACTTCTGCGGAGATTAGTACCGCACTTGCGTTCACCCTTCAGTGAGATCGAACTGGGAAAAGATCAAATCGATCGCTATTTAGGAAAGAACGAATGTTTTGCTTATTTTCACTAGGCTCGAAAAAACGCACTCTTTCTATATTTCATCTTGTTCTACATTTTAGGACCTCCTGGGTTCCCTGGACCAGCTGGACAACCTGGTACTCCTGGACCTGCTGGATTACCAGGTGAAAAAGGGAGGCAAGGTGAATCTGGAAGACCAGGTCTTCCAGGTATTCAAGGCGAACCTGGTCCTAAAGGTGACAGAGGTCTAGATGGCCCTCTTGGATTGTCGGTAAGTAATTTTCATTGGCTAAACCAGGAGGGGATAGTGGGAATTCTCGTTTTCTGTCAAAATTTCAAAAAATTATAGCATGGGATGTTTAAGGACAGAGGAATAGGGAGTGGATAGCCATTGTCCGTTCTACAGCGGAACATTTAAGGGTGTTAGTTTTAAGGGTGTTTTTAAATGTTATCATATGCAGACATGATAGCCTTTAAATAGGCATAAACTGAACTTACTCCAGATTAGCTTTCAAAACTTAAATAACTTTATTTGCAGATAACAGGAGTTAGGTGAATACATAAATAGATCACATTTTTTAATGTTTTGTTTAAGTGTTTTATCTAGCCTGTTCATTTATGTCAGACGTGGGCTTTTTACCAAATATGATAAAACCTGACAGGGGTCTGACCTGTGGATCTGGAAAAAAAAAATAAAAAAACAAAAAACAAACAAACGAATATTGAAACCCAGAGTTTTAAGAGTTTCTTCTTTTCTTTTTTCAAGTGTTATAATTTCTAGTGCATCCCCACATAGTTGTAATTTACCTTGTTTAATCGAAAACCTTTGGAAAAATATAATAATGACTAAAATGACAAAGCTGCTAAATTGTAATTACTATGATTACTATAATTTAACGCATAAAAAATGAGAAAAGCGACATGAAAAATCACGATGGTTATGACTGTTGAAAAATTTTGCTGTTTAGAACAATAGTTGTATTTATTTTCTGGAGTTAAAAAATTTCATTTGTGTAATAAACCCTATGCAAATTCCTGCCTTGATAAATGTCAAAATTCCTTCCGTTTGAGAGAACGAAATATACTTTTACTTTTAGAAAAGTTTTTCATCAAAAGTAAAATGACAAACTCAGCATTTTATAAGGAAATCTTTAAATCAATTACTCCGTGAAAGGTGTTCGACAATATTTCTTGTAAATAAAAGTTATTCTTGTGGATTTATAGCATTTGCTTGTTTTTTTTCGTTATTTAAATCAGCTTTTGCTAATTTGTATTATATGGATTATCCTACTCAAGATTTAATTTCCTACAGGGTCCAGGTGGACTACCAGGAGACAAAGGAGACCCGGGGCGTGATTGCGAAGGTCCTCTCGACTATTCCACTGGCAATTTATTGGTCACGCATAGCCAAAGCTCAACACCACCAGACTGTGGGAGAGGAGATTTTGTCAAGCTTTGGGACGGATGGAGTTTATTACATCTTGAGGGGAATGAAAGAGCACACACGCAAGATTTAGGTACAAATATCACCCGTTATTTAAACTAATACAATAAATAACATTATTTAGTATACAATACTACGAAAAAAGGAAGGAGTTCAAAAAGTGATAAAATTAATGACATACTAAACTAAAAATCTTCCCAGAAAAAACTCAGATACTTTCAAGACGTACCTAACAGTCTTCTTCTGTATATAATAATATAAATGATGATATAATTTGCAACGTAAAAATATGTAAAATCGTAAATTTAAAAAAAAGAAGTATCGGAAACAGCCATAACTTGCTTGCTTATTATTACCCCAGATCTTGTTACAAAGCAACGTTACGGACAGAGTTAAAACACGTAGACTTTCAAGCACCAATTCTGTAGATTGGCCCATTCAAACGAGGGGTCACCGACGCACAAGAGCTAAGGATGAAACTAGGTAAACGCTTGGCGGTAACTGGAGTTTAGTAATGTACCTGGCACCATAAATTATGTTAGGAAAACATTCTGAGATAGTCTAGTCTATTGTGTATTTTGCAAAATAAAAGAAAAAGAGAGAAAAAGACGTCTTGGGCAAATATTTTTTTATTAATACACCCTCCAAGCCACTCTTTAGTGGCTAAACTAGAATATTAGTTTCAACAGAACTTAAATTAAAATTTATTTTAACAGGTCTTGCCGGATCTTGTGTTAGAAAATTCAATACAATGCCTTTCCTCTTCTGTGATTTGAATGAAGTATGCAATTATGCAAGTCGAAATGACAAATCCTACTGGCTATCAACAACCGAGGCAACTCCAATGATGCCCGTTGCAGAGAGGGAAATTGAGCCATATATCTCCAGGTAATTATTTATATTACAGTTCGTTTTTAAAATAAAACTTTAGACAGTTTATCTAGCGCTTTAGGTCAGACCTAATTTTCAAAGTACTGAACAGTACACAAAGGTACTTTCGGAGCTAAAAAAAACCTTTGCTAAAATACCCGTAACTTACCGAAAAATAGCCATAACATAAACAAATTGGATATCAAACAGTAGCACATTCTTTTTTCATACAAATGAATTATATGGCCAAATTTGTTACTTTGTTATCAACTATATTGCCCCGCTGTTGCTGTTCAATTAAAATGTCATTATCAGGTAATTGCTCTTTTGCAATGTAAACAATTTGTCTTGGAGTAACACTATATATTTAGAAGGTTAAAGCACCTAAAACCTAATTAACAATTATTTAAATATATCGCGATCTATTTTTTTTGCTTATGAACAAATGGGTCACAAAAAAAAAACAGTTAAATCTCCACATAATATTAACAAAACAAAAATAAACATTACATTCACAATAAATCCCAACGCCAATTAGCGTGTTTTGGACGACCCCCCCCCCCCAAAAAAAAATACACACACACAGAAAAACTATTATAAGACTTTCTCGGAAAAAAATCTTACTCCTTCCCTCATACTTCCTCCCACCAAACAATTAGTCAACCATTCTGAAGTTAATATGTTTACAGGGAACTTGAATAAATCTCACACTCATCCCAATCCCCAACACATATTGACACTCACCCAATCACAAAACATATGAAACAAAATCTCTTTTAACAACAGACAAGCATAAACTCACACCAAAATAATCAATAAATCTCTCTTTAGAATATTGGTTAAAACAAATACATCGCAAAAAAGCACGGAATTCCTCAAGGGTCTTCTTACCCTTAGTTTCTTCTGAAATTCTGTTCTAGTCTTCAGGGACTATAGCCTGTATCAAATGGAAAACTTAGATCTGGTAGTAATAGCAAAAGGTTTTCCGACAAATTTATCATTTCTAGTTTGATAACTATGTTCCCTTTACTTATAAAAGTCCAAAAACATAGAGGTAACAAATTTGAAAGGTAAAAAAATATTTGCATAAAAAAAAACTATATAAAATTTAACCAAACCCAAAAACGGCAGAACTTTTAATTGTATGTACCAAGATCTTACCGAACTCCAAGAAAAATCTTTGGTCAGAACTCTTACGGCCTTATTTCGTAATACAAGGAGCGGGTTTAAATGGCTAGTGAACGTCGGCGACCAAACTATTACACAATACAATAATTGTGGATGAATAAGAAAAAAAATATATAACATTCTAATAGCCATTTTGGGAAAAAAAAATCCTTCAATGCCCACAGAACTCCAACATTTTTAACTATTTTTGTACTCTTAAATGTAATGTGATCTTTGAAACTAAGGCACTCATCAACCATGACACCGAGATGTTTCACAATACTGGTACATTTTATACTTCCACTTTCTACCGCAATTTCTTCAACCAAAGGATAGTAATTTGCACTTCTCCCATATAACATAAACAAACTATTAGTAGTACCTACTATACATATTAACAGGAACTTATCGAAAAACTGCTCTTTACTCAACATAATGAGGTCTTGGGGAGAAATCGTATCATGTATTAGCAAAGGCCAGTGTTAACGCCTCACAAAATGTGTCATGTATGGAAGATCTTAATATCCACCAAAGAATATGGACGAAACATTGAATTAAAAACTCGAGCTGGCCCTCCAGAGAAAATTTATTGCAAGATTCGTGGCACCACTAACAAGTTCCACTCGGGGTGGGGACTCCATCTTTCCCGAACTGGAAGACCTAAAATAATCAGGTTTTGCCATATTCTGTGTTCTTTATTCACAAGAACGTGACATTATTCCGGCCAAGAAAACCTTCTTTTTTTTACCTTAGGTCTACCTTATTTTTTTCCCTTTAATTTTTTGCAATTTCCAATCTACCCCCCATCTTCCCTAAAAATTTCTATTAGCACCCCAGAACAGCAAATATAACGATATGGTAACAGTTTATTCAACCAATATTTTTGAAAACTACTGATACTCCTTCTAAAGGACTTGGAGTAGAAAGGATACTCCTTCTAATGATAACTTTCAGGAAATAACTTCTGTTCGGAGTTTATTTTACAGGGTAACTGATGGCCAAATGCAGTATATTCCCACTTATCTGTCTCTTATTGAAGGTAAACAGTGAGGTTCCGGCGTGCAACTCAGCTCGAGCAGAAATTTCCTCAGAGTTCAGTTTTTCGGTTTCATTAATCTATATTTAAAAACAATATACATAACCTACATAACATTCCTGCCAGGAAAGCAAAAAAAAAAAAATATGCTTGGCTAGGGCAGGACATTAACTAATATTAATTAAAAACAAACAGAAACAACAAATTAACTGAACGTATCAAGAAGAAAAAAAGAGAGCAATAGGGAACGATAAAAAAGGGTAAATAAAAATGGGGAAAAAAGACAAACCTGGAGGAGGACAGCACTAAACACTTTTTCTGTAATGACCTTTCGCTGCTCGCTTAAAGGATACAAAATTGTTTGAATTCCGGATGTGTAAGGGGAGTGAATTCCAAATAGTCGGTGCAAAAAATCCAATTCAAAAAGAAGCTCTTTTCGTAGAGGGCGCTTCTTGGACTATGTCACAAGAATGTCGCGTGTCGTAAGTGTGCAAATCTTGATATCATGTAAACAAATTTTGAAATGAAGATGGAATAAGGCTATTGAAATAATTGAAGCAAAATTTGCAATCTGGGATTCTCGAGTCTTGGATACATCAAATATCTTGGTAAATTTGAAATGAAGACTAATCTGTGGGTTGAACAGGTGATATAATTTGAACTACCTTATTTTGGATGATTTAAACTCTTTTATAACAAGAAATGAAGCTACTTGCCTATATGAGGCAGTCGTAAGACAAATGGGGATGTAAAATAGAATGATAAACCATTTTCAGGATTTTGTTAAGGAAACAGAATTTAAGACGGCGAATAACTCCAAGGGACCCTGAAAGTTCATTGCCTACTAATTTTGCATGTTCTTTCCACGAAAGATTCTCCTCAACTACAAATCCAAGATATATACTGATTTTTACTCTCTTTATAATACTATTAGCTACTTTTAATTTTAGATCTGTTTGAATTGAACATATTCTAGAAAATAATACATAATTTGTCTTACTGTAATTCAGTGTTAAATAGTTTGAATCAGCCCATGAGACAAATTCAGTAAGAGCTGTTTCCATTTTTGTAAACAAAGAAGGTAGATTTTCACGTGCAACAAAAAGAAGTGGATTGTCAGCAAAAAGTATTATGTTGGCTTCTGACAAATAATATTTTACTCGGTCAACATAATTAAGAGAAAGTAGGGATTCCAGTATTGACCCTTGTGGCACTCCACAGGGTATAAAATAGCGGTCAGATGTTAGGTTTACATTATGCAGAACTTGAGCTCTATTACTAAAATACGAAGGAAACCATTTTAAAGGTACGTTATGTATCCCTATTGATTTGAGAATCTGAAGTAATGTGTCATAATCAATAGTATCAAATGCCTTTTTAATGTCTAACAGTAATGCTGCCGGTATTAGACCTTTATCAAATACATCATTTACCCAATCAATCAATTTTAAAATGACAACATACGTTATAAGTCCTTTCCGAAAACCGGACTGCGTTTTGCAAAGTATATCTTGCTCCTGGAGGTAATTATATATTCTATTATGAACCACTTTCTCAAAAATCTTGGAAAAAAAGGCAGAATGGATATGGGCTGGTAATTGCTCGGGTTATTTTTTTACTTTTCTTTATGAAGGGGTAATACACGTGCCACTTTAAGCCTTTCTGGGAAAGTTCCCTTTTAAGTGACAGATTTGTTAAATAAGCTAAAATAGGGATTACAATTTTTTAGTTGTTTAAACAATTTTTAACGACACTTCATCAACTCCACAAGATTGTAATTTCATTTTCGTAATTATTTAATTTTTTTCATTTTCGTCACATTCCGTAAACATGAATTCAGAAGTTATATTTCAAGGTGGGAGTTGGGGACTTAATGATCTTTTAGCAGCTTCATGGTACAGTTTGAACCTTTCTCTGAAAAATACTTACAAAAATTTTCCGCAATTTCATTCAAATCATTAACAATTTTATCACTAAAAGTCATCTTTTTTATTTCTCCTTCTCTTTCTTATGGCCCAGTACTTCCTTAATTTTTGTCCAAGTCTTCTTCATATTTCCTATAATTTGATCAAATTCCTTTTCATAATATGATTTTTCAGCATCTTTTTATTTTATTCAGTCGATTTCGGTATTCTTTTAAAACCTCGAGTTTCTGATCCGTGAGGTCTTTTAGATAATCTTTATACAAACTATTCTTCATTTTTACAGAAGCATGGATACCAGTCGTCATCCACTCCTTCCTTGGAATATTTTTTTTCTTTCTGACCTATTTATTTCTACAGCACTTATCAAACTCCGTAAGAAATGCATCCAGTAACAAATTATAACCCTCATTTGCACACTTACTTTTAAAAACTTCCGAAAAATCAACGCGGTCTAAATTTTCAGCTAGTTTTCTTAAACTGAATTTTTTGATAATTTTCTGTATTTAAGCTTATTTTTTAGTGGCCTGATATTTAAAATGTCAAGTTTGCCAATCAATATAAGGTGGTTTGATTCATAGAATGTCAGCCGAACAATCTTATAATAATTGGACATCAACAAAAATGTTATCTATTAAAGTTGCCGAAGACTGCGTTATTCTCGTAGGAAATCAACACGGCCATCCGAATTCAACAGATCAATATTAAAATCACCCATTATAACTGTCTTTTTATTTTCTCTTGTAACTTTAGATAAAACACTTTCAAGAGCTTCTATGAAATCATTATCTGAAAATGATGGTGATGGTTAACGATGGTAGAGCAATGTTACAACATACGATCTTAAATATCCAAGTAGTTGCGAATTAAACGTGCCGCTGGAAGAGCTAAGGATGTTGTCTATGCGTTTGTTCGACCTGAGAGCCAGGATTCTCCTTATGACACTGTTATCATTTTATTGCAACGGTTTCACACCTCTACGGAAAGTTTAGATTAATTCTGCATCAAAACTATCTCAGTTCCTCCTTGGCCATCAATGAAACAGTTAGTGTGACAATATTTTGACAGTTTGAAGTCACTAGTAGGACAGTTTGAAGTCAATACTTTGTACAGTTTGGACAATATTTGGACATTTTGAAGTTAGAAAAAAATTCTTACTTAATAATATGCAGAATAATTGTACCTAACACATTTTGCATACAGACAAGCTATACTTTACCCCTCCCTCCCTAATGTGCAAATACATAGCCCAAACTTGTTTCTAAAGTAACAAAGAAACCGGTTTGTTCTCGAGTTTTACACATCGTAAACTTGAGTGAGTGGCGTGTAATAAACAAGAACCAGAATTTTTCATGGGGAAAGAGCCGGATTTCCCGGTATTATTTAAAACGATCATAAATTAAATTTAAAAAATAAGTTTTTTTCAACTAAAAGTAAGGAGCAAAATCAAAACTTAAAACAAACAGAAATTAATACGTATATGAAAGGAGTTGCCCCTTTCACAAGACCTCGCTCTTTACGCTAAAGTTTTGACTTTTTGTCCTAATTCTTTAAGAACGATTCCCGAAACACAATGGCCGTTTAAAGGTCCTGAAACGACCTTTATCTAGCCTATTCGGAGTATGCCCTAAACATCTCGTCTTTTTTATTCACATTTATTTAACTCAAACCTGGATGGTCCTTCTTTGGACCACCACATTTGATAATTTTCGCAGCCTGAATGCAGGAAGGAGACCAAAGTAAAAAGAGACACACTCCATGAAGAACCAGCTTTATTTTGAGTTTGGAATACCGATAAAAAGCTACTGAGGAGTAAAAACAAGGGGCAACGCCTCCAGATCATATAGTGCAAAAAGTGACAATAATAATTATATTCAGCTGATACGAAAATCATTAAAGGCACGAGCAAAAGTATAGAAAAACACAACTATTGACCTTAATATCAATGATCCTTTAAACAATTTGATAGAAAAATGGCAAACAAATGATACTGGACAAAATGTTTATTGAAGTAGAAAAAAAAGTGTTGAACATACAAAATGTTATTGCTTTTTCATTACCACCCCGTTTGAAAACTTTGACCTAAAGAAAGGTATTATGGTCTTTAGAAATTTTAAAATCTAATAGGATCTTGAGGTAGTGCAACGTTTGATTCCAAATCTAGCATCCCCTATCTTCCACTGTTGGTGCTTTTGGTACTTTCTGTCCTATTATCATCAAATTGTTAAACGTAAAAAAGGTATAAGAAGAACTTAAGATAAGGGAGTTAATAAATTCTACTCTACCATAAACAAATTATAATTTTTTATATTTCTTTAGTACACAAAAAAAAAATATTAGAACACATTCTAAATGAATTTAATTCTACTCAACAGGTGCAGTGTTTGCGAAGTACCTTCAAACGTACTTGCTGTTCACTCGCAATCACAAACCCTGCCAGAATGTCCAGTTGGTTGGTCTGCACTATGGAATGGATTCAGTTTCGCAATGGTAAGTCTACAGTGTTTATTAAACTTTACTGTACTATGAGCCACTGACAGCCGTGACAGGCCAAGGGGAAAATAAATTCCCACTGCTACTCCGTCCGGACAATTTGTGTGATTTATAAATACGAGTCCAGTCTTGCCCAGCTTGCCGGCATGAGGCCTGGGCTAAGCTCTAACATCGGACATCAGTAACTCAATTGTATTAGCAGATTTAATATTTGGATTTTAGCCCTCCTTATATTTTTTTTCAGCTTTTTAGTTTTTTGTTGTTATGCTTATGTATCTTGTTGTGTTGAAATTACTAATTTTCTTCTATACTGTTCTTTCTGTGTTGCCGTGTATGTCTTTTGGTTTGTAAATGTGAGATATTCGCGATACACCTTTTTTCTCTAAGCTTCACTGGAAACTTGAGAAGTTTTGGAATATTTTCCAGTTTTGTCATGATTGTTAAGTTTGGGTTTAAATATTTCATTTTACGGGAAAGAGGGCTCTTCAGATTTATGTTTTTATAACTCTTAGAAAACGATTTTTCGAATCTGTAATTCTCTATATTTTGCGCCAATGAGTAAAGTATTCCCGCCGGCCAACCCAAAATGACTTATCTGAGGGTTACGAAATTACCCCGCAAGACCCTTCCTCTTAATAACATCACTACCAAGCCTAGGGAAAGATATAAAACTGAAAGGGATCCCTTTAAAATCGCTTCGTAAAATATGTATATCTTATGATTTATTTTTAGCCTAGTAAAGCATTAGTATCGTGTAATTATGTATTACTTTCAAAAATCCGTAAATGAAAGGTTTTTTCGATTAATTCATTATCTGAAACATAAACATATAATTCAATGTGCCTTTCAATGTTCTTTCCAAACATAATAAACATTACCATTGCAAATTCAATTTTAAACCCTTAAATGGATCGTGAAAGTGACACATGATTATTTATGTTTTTATAGTAGAACCATGGTAAAAACATATCCTTCGATTCAAAGTTCAACTCTAAATTGATATTATACAGTCATCTATTCCAGATGCATACAGTAAATTCCTGAATTTTACTTTTTGAAGTTCACCATTCTTCATTGCCATTACGTAGTTCAGCATTGTTCATAGTTGAATGACGAGAAAGATCTGATTTTTTGAAGTTAGGCTATTAAGTTTATTGAATTTAGTGGTAAAAAAATTACTTGCATTTGACTTACTGACTTACTTGACTTAAGGCTCCTGCTGATGGTCCAGCGTAGAGAGAGATATGACTCATTGCCTCCATTCCGAACGGTCCTGTGCAAGCGTGATTGCTTCTTGGAGATCAGTACCGATCATGCAGAAGTGCTGGGTAAGGCTGTCCCTCCATCTGCACCGGGGTCTTCCACGGGGGCGCTTCCAGCCATGTTGAGAGGGATCAAAATTGAAAAGTATGCTGGCGGGTGCTTCTTCTGGCATGCAAATTAAGTGGTCAAACCACCGTAGAGTTCTTATGGCGAGCTGACGAGATTTGGGGATCTGATCCGTTAGTGTCAACAATCGGGTGTTTGAGACGAAGTCGTACCTCTTGATCCCTTCGATTCGTCTTAGGAATTTTGTTTGGGCCACATCTATGGCATCACAAACAGAAGCAGCTGCCAGCCAAGTTTCAACACCGTAGAGAAGGACTTGCTTCGGTCGTGTTGTAGATCCGCATTTTTGTTTTTCGGCTAATGTTAGGCTTTGACCACAAAAAACGGCATAATCGAGCCATAATAGACGCAGCTTTCGCGATGCGCGACTGGACTTCCATTTCAACTGAGCTGTTATCCGAGATAACAGATCAAAGGTAAGTAAAAGACTTGACAACTTCGATAGTGTGCCCTAATACGTTGAATGATGGTGGGTTGGCGGAATTTCCTCCCAGGTCGATGATCATTATTTTTGTTTTCTGCCAGCCAATATGTAGTCCTACTTTCAGAGCTTCTTCCGACAGTGTATATCGCCATACTTCAGTCCGAATTGGAGCCAATTCGTGGTTCGATCCATGACATAATCAATCACCGCATTGAAAAGTTCAGAGCAGCAACACAGCCTTGCCTTACACCAGTATCTATCTCGAATAGTGGGCTTCGGCGACCATCAACCTGGACGGAGCTTTTTGACCAGTGCAGAGCGCTTTGAACAGGCTGCAATATTTATCAGGGAGTCCCGTTCGTTTTAGTATCAGCGAAAGGGACTTACGATCGAAAGCTGCTTTAAAGTCAACAAATGCAATATATGCTGTACGCTGGAACTCGCGGACTTTTTCGATGACCTGTCGAATAGTGTATATCTGCTCGGTCGTGGATCTGCTGGGCATGAAACCTGCTTGCTGAATTCAGCTGCACTTACGAATGAATTGGATACTCTTATCAAGCAACATCATGGTGAATAGTTTGCCAGGCACTGACAGGAGGGTGATTCCTCTGTAATTCGAGCAATCGCTACGGCTACCTTTCTGCTTCCATAAAGGAAGGATTGTCCCTTCCTTTCATTATTCAGGTATCAATTCGGTTGACCAGACGAGGGATAACAGCATGTGCAGCCAAAGTAACATTGCCAGTCCTCCGAACTTTAGCAGCTCGACGGTGATCCCGCGGGTTCCTGGTGCCTTGTTGTTCTTCATTCTCCGCAGGGCATTTTGTATCTCTTTTACCGAGGGAGGATCAGGCTCTGGTAGATTTTTATATGTTGTTTGCTGAGTGGATGTAGTTATGTTGGGGTCAACGAGGATTCTTTTTGCGTTTAATAGCTTTGCGAAGTGCTGCCTCCATCGGTCAAGTTGAGCATTTTCATCTTCTAGCATTTCGCCAGAGACGGTTTTAACTGCGCCTATCTTGGGTGGTTTCGCAACGCTAAGATCTCTGACAAGCTTGAAAAGGGACATGACGTCACCTTTTCGCGTAGCATCTTCTAGCTCTTCAGCTTTTTTATCAACAAATTGTTGTTAATCACGGTGAAAAATATTGTTTCTAATCCCGTTTAGCCGTCTTTAGGAGGGCTTATCTCAGGCCAACCACGCTTTCCGGCGCTGTTCAATGATTTGGAGTGCTTTTTGTGATAGCCAGGGCTTCTTTGAATACATCATACGACCGACGGTATTAGTGGCAACCTCTAGTAAAAACCCTTTTTATAAGTCCGCCAGGACGTGTCCGGGTCAACAAGCGTATCCAGGCATTCAAACTTGTTCTGAATTTCAACTGAGTACTTTTGGTGGAATGCGTCAATTTTTAGTTTATGGGTGTCCAACTTTGGCTTGCGTCGTTCTGAAGGCTGGGCTTTAAGACGCAGGCGGAAGTTCGCAGCAACTAATCGATGGTCTGTATTCCCTATCTCAGCGCCACGATATGTTCTACAATTCGTAAGCGATGAGTGCCATCTTTGGTTGACTATGATATAGTCAATCATCTTCCGTGTTCGCCCATCGTTGCTATACAAAGTTGGCTTATTTATGTCTTTCCTGTGAAACAGGGTGTTGGCAATGACCAATTCGTGCATAGCGGGTCCCATTTTCATTCAACGAGTCAGGGGTAACCGGTCCAACTACAGATTTAAAAGCTCCGCTGGGGTTTGATACACTTGCATTGAAATCGCCCACCACAGCCAAAACATCATGAGGGGAAATCCGGGATAGAGCAGATGTCAGAGCTGAGTAGAAATTATCTTTTTCGACCTCTGGGGAGACATTCGTTGGTGCTTAGCACACAATAACCAACATCTTCCCATGCTTGTGGTTGAGGCGAGCAGTGAGTAGTCTATCCGATATTGGGTTGTGGGATATCAGGCATTTCTTTGCCTTCTTGTTTAGGAGCAGGCCTACACCGCTGCTTCTTCTGGAGGTTTGCCCTGACCAAATCATCCTGTGACCTGTACTGGCAATTTCTTCATCGCCTGTACTCGTTAAATGTGTTTCTGCCATTCCAAGAATGTCAATCCCACATCTTAACATCTCCAGCCCTAGAAGGTCTTTGGATCCCGGCTTATTCGTGGTTAAAACATTCCAGGTGGCTGTTCTCAACCCACCTTGGTCAGCAAGGTTCAAAGGATGTCCAAGGGCGTGCCGAGGTCGTAATAAATTAAAACGAATATGATCAGAGGCTTCAGTTGTATTTCTTTTCATTGCAATTATTTTCAGGAAAAGGGTCGCAAGCGCCCAACCGTCCCTAGGCCTGGTTTCTGATTAACAAACCCTGGGCTGGGCTCCACCCGCACCCATGAGGTTGGAGCGGCCCTATTCGGAGCAATTAGTTAGGGGTTTAAGCCCCATATCCAGTGGCACGTGGTCAGAAAACAAAGTTTGCATCCCTCCGTACCTGCATTTGAAATAGATAATTGTTCAATATCACCATAGTTTTAATTTTCAAATTGAATGGTATGTTTAAAGCGCCAGTAATACTCAAGCGAGGAGAGCTCCGACCCAATTTTGTTCGGGGTGATATGTTTTTTATTTTTTAACATTTTTTGTTCAGTGCAATTCAAGTTCCTTCTAGATCTCGTATTCAATGCAAGTTCTCTCTGTTTTAGGTTTGATATTTTAATTCATGGTTATTTCTGTTTGTTCTAAGTTTGCCTTCTTATATGAGTTTTTTAGAGCTCTTTTTAAGTTTTATATTCTCCTTTACTTCCTGTAAAAAAAACAGCATTGTCTACAACTGGTCGTTCAGAAGGATATTTTTTCATCATGGGCCCCAAAAGGCTTGCATAATTGTGAGGCACCCTCTGAAATTACAAATGAACATCTGCTACGTTCATACCATTAAGATTGGAAGAAGCGTGCGTTGGAATGGCCAGTACATATATTTGGATCAATTTATATTTTGAAAAAAAATCTTGCTATGACTACATTCGAATAGGTATTCGAATGTTTCGTTCTCAATCAGTTCAAAATTGGCACAGCGTTTCCATGTTGAAATACGAAAATCCAGTGATAGTTGCGAAATTATTCAATGCGTGCTGCGAATCATCATGCCTGATGAAAGCATTTCTTTTTTTACTTTAAGATAGATGTTCCCCCTTGAAACAAGCGTATTTCTGACAATCGTACAGCTGTAACTTGAACCAAAAGGACAAGATACTTATTTGCTTGGATTTTCTTAGTCTTAGATCTATCCCATCATCAAGCCAGAATTACGATATTATTGGAACCTTTTCTTAGAGAAGATTCAAAATTTGTGGAAAAACCAACAGGATAATTGTCCTTTTTTTCAAAGATTTTCAGTCTATATTTAACATACTATATTTTGGATTTAGAAAAACACGCCTACAATTTATATTAGAATTTTAAGTTAAAACACAGGAGATATGTTAAAAACATAGGAGAACAGAACAATAACATACCATACATTACACAGCGAACATAAACCTTAATTACAACCAGTTTGTGAAACAATAATGGACGAAAAAATCATTTGCAAGCTAGATGATCTGCCATACCGAACGTGAAAATCTGAATTTTTCGCGTGTTTGTCTGATTATAATATATGATTTTGCGTAAGAATTTCATTTGACTTGGGTTAAATTAATTGTGCTGAAAATTGTCAAACTCATTCAGTACAAAGAAGCCCCGAAAAAAAAAACAGAAAACATCCCTCGCATGCTGCCCACTAGGATCTACACTAAAGATCCTAATAAAATACGATAAATTTAAAAATAATGATTAAAGTTTTGAATCAAAAAATTTCAAAGTTAAATTCCATTTCAAAGTTTTATGATTAGAATTGCAAAAAAAAAAAAAAAAAAAAATGCTCGTGCCACATTTCGAACGGAAATTGAAATATAAACCAAAGCAGATGCTTAAATAATAGTTCATATGATGTAGAAAAAATCTTCATTCATGGAGATGAACATAGAAATTTCTGCTTTTGGTTTTCGACATTTCGATTTGCTTTTATGTCAAGCAATTTTTTTGGGGCTGGGGGGCGGGTGATTTTTAAGATCTTTTTGAGATGAACATTGGCTGATTACACGGTTTTACTTGTAGTTAATAAAATTCTTGAGAACTAGGCAATTATTGAGTTTTTTTTTTCGGTATTTACTACCCCTTTTTGTAAACCGTGGTTGGATATTTAATACAATTTGGCCCTCATCCAACTCCCTAAGAAAGAATCCATTTTTGGATACAAAAGACGAAAACTTGTAACTTGTGTAAAAATTACTAGCAAGTTGAACTAGAAATTCTCAATTAATAGTAAAGCTGCCCGATGACAACCTTTGTCTTACACTCTAGTTAGAAAGAGAAGTACCTTC
The DNA here is from genome assembly GCF_049724085.1 of Artemia sp. Qi Xiang Cuo. Classification (NCBI taxonomy): domain Eukaryota; kingdom Metazoa; phylum Arthropoda; class Branchiopoda; order Anostraca; family Artemiidae; genus Artemia; species Artemia sp. Qi Xiang Cuo. The sequence continues at coordinate 34,792,215 of NC_142811.1, forward strand.
CTTTTCTCTTTCGCAATTTTGTTTAGTAAAAAAAAACAAAAAAAACTAGTGTTATAGATATTTTTTTTTATTATTAAGCAAAATCGCGAAAGAGAATAAAGAAGGTACCTCTCCTTCTAACTAGAATGTAAGACAAAAACAATCCCCAGGTAGCTTTCCCATTAATGGTAAGTTTCAGCCAGGTAAACAGAGGAAGGAGGCAGGCGATGGGCCTGGCCTGTCGCGAATTCTCAGAATTTTTAAAACTAGTTTTCTTCACAGAAGAGGTGTTAGGTTTTTAAAGGTTTGTGATTGCTTTGATAGGTTCAGTGGTGTATGTTGTTTCCTTTGATGCCTAAAGGACAGTCCTACCTAATGTATGCCTTTTCACTAAATTCCTTTACTGTTGAGGCAATTTGTGAAAACTAAGAATGATAACGTTTACTTGTCCCAAATATCACCAAATACCATCAATTATTGCAATAATTGATGCAACACATCTTATTATTACATATTTTTTACAGCACACTGGTGCTGGTGGTCAAGGTGGAGGTCAATCACTAAGTAGTCCAGGATCATGTTTGAAAGATTTCAGAGCCACACCGTTTATCGAGTGCAACGGAGCACGTGGCACTTGCCACTATTTTGCCAATAAATTAAGCTTCTGGTTGGCCACAATTGACAGCCGTGAGCAGTTCAGCCGGCCGCAAAGCGAAACGATAAAGGGTGGACAGCGCTATAGAATTTCAAGATGTCAAGTGTGCATTAAAGATACATAGTGATTTTTTTTAATACGAAGTGATGTATCAGTGAGTGCCTTGATTCGGCCTCATAGTTCTAAACATTAAGTTTGAATTGTGCTTTATTATCTAAGTCACTTATTTTGTGAGGAATTAAATCCTGGGAAATTCAGATTGTGCATTGTTTGCAAGAAGTTTAAATGCCACGCTTTATACAAATTGAAATTTATTACTTGTTTCATAGCAGCATAGACATTAAATAGCAACATATAGAAATTCCTAGTCCAAGAGTAGCTTTAAACTTGCTATATTCCATTAAAAGACAGAAATAAAAAACTGTACTTGGGCATCATTTCTAGAATGAAAGTGAAGTCGCCAATTGCCACTAAGGCTTAATTGGTTGCAACGATTAAATAGGTGTTGAGTGACAAATATAAACATTAGGAGAAAAAAAAGGAAAAAAAACAAGAGAAAAACAGTTTCTTTTGGCTTCAAGAAACCGACCAAAATACGGATATTAAAGATGTTATTTTCATATTATCTCGGCAAGGGAGAAAAGGAAAGATGCCGCATTTTGAGAAAAAAGAACAATGAAAACAAATACCAGATATTTTGAAAGCTATGTTACTGGAAAACAAGGCTGACCAATTGATATGGCGTGTTCCGTTTAAGAGACAATTCTCAGCAGGGCAAAAAAAAGTTATTCGATGCCTTTGATTTACAGCAGCGTTTAAAAAACAGAATTAGATCATTGTGAAAGCAAAATTAATGAAGCTACATACTTCGTTCATTAGATTAAAAAGAAGAATAAAAAATCAAAAGGGTAACAAAGCTTAATTAGAACTTTTAAAGCCAGCTTCTAGAATAATGCTATTCATTTTTCTAAGAAACTTTTTTCTATTCTTCAAAAACTGAATAAGCAGTTTGGCATAAAAACACGAGCTGTAACAGAGCCAAAATCTCCTATGTCAAATTATCAAATATAATTATCTATCTTCATTTTTCAAAATATTTTGGCATTTCCATTTTATGAAAAATAGTTGGAGATGTGCTGTCAATATCGACAATACATGAAATAACAAAATACGGCGACTGTGCAAATGCACTAGGTTCTTCAATCTCTAGCTTCGTGTTAATTTAAATTAGTTTCAAACAAACAAATAATTGGTGACTAGTTGCTTTATTTACTCAAATGAGTGTGGCCTTTCTTCTGAACTGTTATGAACTTGTAGGTTTGTTTCTCATTTCAAACACTGCCATTTTATGTTTAAGTTGCTTTTTGTATGCTTTTTTCAAGTAGAGTTTTATGTCTTTTTAATAGAAATTCTTTTCAATGGCTACATGCAGATTGTTTTTAGAAAGCTATTAATGATATTGTATATTATACTTTCTTTCAAATAAAATTAAGGACCCCTAGTTCTCGAGTTTCAATGAACGACGAAGCCCATACTGCCTATCCCTCCCAGGGGTGGCCGTATCAAACCAGATGTAAAAGATTGTCTAAATATGGCTGATTCAAACACCAATTAAAGGTATTCTAATCTTCGAATACAAAAAGTAAGTTTTTTTCACACGAAAGTAAAGAGCGAAATCAAGACTTAAAAAACCAGAAATTATTCCGTGAACGAGGATGCTGCTCCTTTAAACTTCCCACTCTTTACGACAAGGTTGATTTGTTACATCCATAATCAGGTAAATATTCATTCAACTAATGTGAAGCACCTATCATAGGAGTCTTCAAAACGTGAGCCTATAATGCTTGTTTAAAGCTTAGACACCCTCCTCCCAATATAAGAGAATTCATTGGTCAACATCCTAATAGATAATGTGCAGCCATGCGATTAGTCTTATTATGAAGCCGTCAGTTTTATTGGAAACCGGTCTATAATAAACGTTTATTTTTATGGACTGCATTTATGTTCAGCAACGAGTAGTATACTGTACACCATACCAGTATGGCCTCGGAGAATCAGAGACTATATATACCATTTCAATTACTCTCAGACATTTTGCTCGATAACATTTTGGCCCTGTTCGGGGCCAAAATTACTGTTTTACGCTGTAAAATGCAGGAATGCGGCAATTTCCTTAGCATAATCTCTTGTTGCTAATTAAAAAAATGCACTATATCTTTAATTGCTCATTCAAATGAGCACTCTTTTAATGATTTAGCACTACAGACTATGAATGGTCACGTGCGTGAATTTAGTGGCTTTAGGGTTTTCATGCATGTTTAATTTCATTGTATAGTATACATCAAGATCACACCCATTTGGGTGAATTCAATTCCAATTTCTAAAATTGTACGAATCTCTGCTAATGTCTTTTGATGAGGGCTAATATTTTTTGATGAGAAAGTTTAAAACCAACATATTTTAAATATTTAGAATCAGCATAAATAATACATTTTGCTGTTGCATATATTTTAGTCAAAGATTCGTTTTAAGAATTCCAATTTCTATTGACAAAGATTATTCTTCACTCACTTAACGGAAAGCAGGTCGTCCACGGTTGGGGTGGAAGGATGTCATAAAGAAAGATTTAAGGGACATGGAAACTTCTTGGGGAAGCAGGTTTTCAATAGATTGGGATGGAGGTGGTGCGTGCGTAGCTGTGATGGCCTCAGGCGGCTTGGTGACGTGGTGAATTGTTAGTAGTAGTAGTTCTTCACTTCCCGTTCATTACTAGGAAGCTTTGATTCAAGGAACGCTTCAATGTAAGGGTGGCTACTACTGCCTCCTTCAAACCCAGTTTTTTTAATTTAAGTTTATTTTTTAAATGACAGTGTTTCAGAAACGATAATTACCCCTGCAAAATCATTTTCTTCCAAATATTTGTTAGGAGGGGGAGGGGTCTGTATTATAAGAGATTGTTTGTAATATCATCATTTCCACGGTTTTCAAAGTGTATTCTTTAAACAATGTGTTTTGTTTTTATAGGGATGTCTCCCATAGGGGACGGTAGGGGGAGCATGGGGCCAATGCCCCCTTGAAACAGGAAGCCATTAAAAATGTATATAGATGGGAAAGTGAAATGTAATCTCTTATTTTACAAAAAAAAAAAAAATGTTTCTAAAATAGGATGTGAGCTATAAACCCAAGATATCCATATTACAAGCTTAGTTTAAAAACTCCTAGGTATGAAACAAGATTAAATATTAATTCCCCTCCCCCTCTCAAAACATCATTCTATATTCGTTTGAAGGTTCAAGGAGAGCCAGAAAACTTTGGAACAAAACACACTTTTTGAGGCTTCAGGCAAACTCCCCCCACACACACCTAGAAAAAGGTCTGCCCACCCTACTCTCTAATCGTACGTCGTAGATATTGTTATTAAGCCTTAAAAAAATCAACTTAGTTAAATGATCCTTTAGAATAAATCTATGATAGCCGTCTATTGTGTATGGGTAACGTGCATCTTTAGCATTGAATGCACAACCTTGCGGCATTAATGCATTTGAAACTGGTAGGCTCAAAATATAACTATTCGATATTTTCAAATCGACTGGCTATTTCAGAATTTTTCATCTGTAGGGGTAAAATTTTTGTTTTGTGCCAAAAAATTGCAAAAACTCTACTTCGCTGTTGTACAATCTTTTTTGCCACTTCAAAAAGGTAGTGAAATATTTATTTTCCGTTTAAATGCGCCTTCTCCCGATGTTCTAGGGCCAATGGTTCGACATAGTCACTCCTAGGAAAATACACACACAAACAAATAAACACACATCCGAGATCATTCGTCTCAGAAAAAATGATAATTTTGCAATTTTGTAGATAGGGGTTTGAAACCTCCTCAACAGGGTTTTCTCATCCACTAAATTTGATTGTATAATTTTCATCGAGATCATTTACTCTTTTGTGTTTTTTTTGTACCTTTTTCTAAAATGGGGCAGGTTTTCTCAGGCTTGTAACTTTCGCTGGGTAGCTGGCAGTTGAATGTTACATTTCTACAATCAATAAGTTTGTGGTAACGAACTGTAAGTAAGGAGTGACTCGACCCAATAGTGACAAAAACTAAAAAACAGAGATTTGATAACAATAGATACATCAAAAGAATTGGCTTTTAAGTTTAAAGTTATTTATCTAAGGCTACAAGCCTGAGAAAATTTGCCTGTTTTCTTAAAAAGAGGAACACCCCTAATTAAAATCATATCATCAGATTCAGAAGGTCATCAAGCCCTACTGTAAAGGTTTCAAGCTCCTATCTACAGAAATGTGGAATTTTGCATATTTTTCTTTTGCAGAGGAAAGCTCATGGATGCGTGTTTTTTTTTGTTTTCTGCTTTCCCCAGGGATGGCCGCATCGAACCAATAGTACTAAAAGATCGGGTGAGAGCTTGTACTAACGGAAAACAAAAGTTCTAGTGCCCTTTTTAAGTGACCAAAAAGATGAGAGAGCAACTAGCCCCCTCCCCACCCATTTCTCCCCAAAGACGTCCAATCAAAATTTGATTACAAAGACATCTGATGTTTGATTCAGAATAGTCGAAAGGCCCAAAAATTGTGTTTTTGTTGATGACATGACCCTCCATACTCCCTGGGGGAAGGGATGAAACTTGCGCAATTTGCCCATTGATCCCATATAGCATTTGTTATTGGGAAATATACGGAATTTTGTTTTTTGGGGGGATTTTCTGAGCGGGGAAAGGGAAGGGGATTTCCTGGCGTGATTTAAAAATGGTAAGAAATTAAATACAAAAAATATTTTTAAGTGAAAGTAAGGAGGAGCATTAAAATTTTAAAGGAACAGAAATTATTCTGTATATGAGGGGGGCTGCTCCTTCCTCAACCCTCACTCTTCACGCTAAAACTCGACTTTTTGTCATGATTCTTCAAGAAAGACTACTCAAACACAATATTGATTTTGAATGATGAATATTTTTAAAGAGTTTTATGACATTAGAGTAAAGAGCGAGGTTTGAGGAAGGGGCAGCCTCCTTAATATAAAGAATAATTTCTGTTCGTTTTAGTTTTAATGTTGCTCCTAACTTTCAGCTGAAAAACTTGTTTTTGATAGTTTCACCATAAAAATCTGATTCTTGTGGTAAATACATTGTTATCAAACTCCTTATTTTTGGAGTTTCGGTTCCTATTAACACAAGTCGCTCCTTACTTACAGTTACTAAGCCGAACTGCTTGACAAAAGAGATAAAACAGCAGACATGTGACAATTTCTGGCACACTCACAAATATTTCCAGTAAAACTTTAGCATAAGAAGAAAGGGGGTCGGGGAGGGATAATTCCTCTCATATACAGGATAATTTCTGTTCATCTTAAGTTTTAATCTCTCTCTTTACTTTCATTAAAAAACCTGTTTTTCATATAATTTTACTACTACTACTGCTAACAAATCACCGCAGCACAAAGCGGCCTGAGGCCAACACAGCTATGCACGCTCCTCCTCCATCCAAATCCATTCAAAGCTTCTCTCTTTACACCCTTTCAGTCCCCGTTTCCTTTAAATCTTTCTTTATGACATCCTCCCACCACAGAAGTGGAAAAACCTTATTATGCCAATAAGATATTAATTGATCCCTTTGTTATTATTATTTTGTTTGTTGCCAAGGCCCTGTGGCACTTTTCCGCATTAAATATATTATAACTTAACAAAAGTAAGTCGTCTAGAAAACTCACAACAAGTTAAGTCAAGAAACTGTTTGATGGCACCTCATAAAGGAATTATGCATCTTCAGTGACCTTTGAATTACACACGGTGCTTTGTAGAAACTATAAGCAGTAAACATATTAAATACATAATTCTATTAAGAAATTGCGTCTATAAAAACAATATAACAAATAATAGTTTATCCTAGGCTAGCTGAGCTTCAAGAAGTTTATGACTGACTTGGCCAATGATTTGTACTCTTGAGCCTTGAAAAGAATTATGATCAGGCGCATTTCAATAAAAATGACAGTGCAATAAAATAGAGCTGCTATAATATTCTAATATATTATTCTAATATTCTAATATTGTATGATATTCTAACAATCTAATATATGTTGTAACATATTCTAATTTATTTTAAACAAAATGGAAAGCGACTTAAGGTCTTGTAAAATAGTGTTTGCTATTTCTTACGTGTTCCTTGGACATAGCCCCTTGTTGAAATGTGACTAAACAATTGTTAGTATCATGAATTTTGTCTGATATATAATAAAGCATCTTGAACTTCAATTTATTAAAATAATTAAAAAAGAAAGAAAGCACCAGGGTGGCAGATCCTAACACCCAGGCTTCGAGTCAAATTTATTCTGATTTGCAATAATGTAGTTCCTGTGGGAAATAATATAGGCAATAAGATATGAAATATTATTAACAGAATTCTATATATATAGAAAAAGCTATTCAAATCGCCTTGCCCAATCACCAAATTTCTGCAAATCCTCTTATAAAGCAACAGCTAAGGAAAGTGGATCAAAAAAAAAAAAATAAAAACAAAAAAAAAAACAAAAAAAAAAAAAAAAAAAGAAAGCATCAAAATGGCAGATCTCAACAGCCAGGCTTCGAGTTAAATTTATTCAGATTTACAATAATGTAGGTTCCGATAGCAGAGGCTAATTCCAATTTGCCAGACTTTCCTAAAAATTGAATATAAAGAAAAATGTTCTATACGATGGATGAAAATTAATTATTAAATTTTTAAACTAGGGTTGCAATTATGATACTGAGTACCATATGCTACTGGCCCTTAACACTGACGCCCCAACAAAACAACATTGAGCTGCCAACTCGTGCACAGCGTTAGACACGAAAAACCTACCAACACTAAAGACAAGAAAAGATCCCCCCACACCTTAAATTGGGCAATTTTATCAAATTGTGTTTTTCTTCTTGTCCAAGCTAAATTGTGTGATTATTACCCAAGTTTTATTTTGACCTTTACCTTGCGACTCGATTCATAACGAAAAACCTCTTAGAATTCGAAAAAGTGCTATTTAAATATTTAAGAAGCCAATCTAATTAAGCCCAATCATTTTGATATTATCGATTCTTTATTTTGTACCTTAACAGGGAAATTCCCTAAAAATAGGAATAAAAAAAAGAAACTAGGCAAAAAAGGTTTTGCTATCCAACCATAAATATTTTTTAAAGCAATTTGACTGAGTCCATACAAAAAAGCAGTTCAAAACATTCTGCATATTAAAAACGTAAGAAAACCAAAAAATAGCTGTTACATTACGATCCATAACAACAATAAGTCTCTTTTCTAATTTTCACAAATGTTTGTTTAATTGATTTGGTCAATTTGAGTACGGAATGTTAATAGTCGTTTATGGTCAACTATAATGTTATAGTCATCTATGTTTAAAGTAATCTGTTGTCTTTTATTTTTCTTTCTTTAGAGTAAATTCCGATGTTTCCATAGTTAGTTATCCCAAGTAGATACTAGTTCAAAAGTAGACGAAGAGAAAATTCCAATTTTCATGGAAATTACAGAACGAAAAAAATAAGCAAAATAATAATTAAAAAGAATATATATATAAAAGTCACTGCCAGTTGCATTGAAATAGCGTAATTTAGCAGTTTTTGAATGATGAAATAGCATTCAAATTACAAGACCTGTGACCTTGGCTGTCCAGTAGCAGATTTTTTACTCTCTGTATTATTTGCCTTGCCTTTTTTTTCTTGCGATGTGCAGAGGTTAGCGCTGCCCATCTCTGAACGGTATACAGCTCCAGGGCGATTTTTCGATTAGTATTCCACTTCGAAAAATTAAGTTGCAGCAGGGTTCAGATTTTACCAAAGCTGTTTAATGTCAGAGTTGTTAAGTTTTAGAACAAGTAGATCTGGGACACTTAATGATTAATAATTGTTATACGGGTAGTTTTTAGTATTAGCCTATATTACCCTGAGCATGAATCTAGGGGGATATTACTTGTGTGAGAATTTTTGACATTAGATTCACTCTATCAGTAAGAGTTTGTATATTTTTAACTATTTTCAACTCCTAATCGTGCAAAGTTATAACCAGCACTCTGGCTCTCAAGCTTACATCCCGGATGATTACGGCTACTTAGGCAGTAAATCTTTACTGAGCCTAACTTTACTGGCCTGGCAGTCAGTTTGTTAGCACAATCTCGACCTAGAAATGACTCACCCCAAAAGTGATAACTCTAGATTTTACCTGCTTGGACTCAGGATGAGCAAGGACAACAGGCTGCCCCGCATCAGAAAGCTCGCCAATCCTAGGATCAAGGGGGATATTGCTGAGAACCTTTACACCTAAAAATAAAGAAGATCCTACTTAAATTTTAAAAACATGTAAATGTTTTTCAAAACAAATACCAAAGGCTAAAATGTTGGCTACTTTTGTATGTCCTCGAGGGGTTCCATAAAACAATTCCTAGGTACTTACTTGTACTTGTAGCAGGATTCAAGCATCTCCGCTCTCCCTGGCGTCCAGTAGCTTCGTCATTGTAGTAAGCCAAGAGCCTCGGTCGTTTATAAGTGGCTCAATCAATTCGGGCCAGGACTTTTCCTATCTTCGTCTATAATTCTTGGAGCCACCGATTGGGTCTGGGTCAGCCTTGATACAGGCGAGCCACGTTTTCTTTTGTCCCCCATGTCGTTTTTTCCATCGCGAATGAGGTGTACGTCTGAGGGCTTTATTAAAAAAGGTGTGGTGTGGTGTCTTCAACATTTTTCTGGTTCCATAGAGAGTGATTTAACTGGGTGAAGACTCCAGTTGCTGAAGCAATTCTTGACTGTGTTTCTGATGTGCATGCTCCTATTGGGTCTAACAGAGAGCCTAGGTACTTAAATTCATGTATCTCGTCTATGGGTGACTGTGCTAGTAAAATTGGGGGGTCTTGAGATGATATACCGGACGCCATGACTTTTGTCTTCAGGGAGCTTATTTTCAGGCCGACCAGAGAGGATTCTTCCGCTACCTTCGATAGCATAGATTGGGCTTCTGAACGAGATTCAGCTAACAAGCAAATATCGTCGGCTTAGTCCAGATCGGTGATCGCAAAATTGGGACTTACTTCAACACCTGAAAAAGTCGTCATTGCTCTGGTCATGAAATTAAATAAGACAGGAGACAATATACATCCCTGTCTGACACCAAAATCAATTTGGAACATCGAGGAGAGTTCTCCACCGATCTGAATTTGGGCTCGCGTATGCTGGTAGTATGCTTGGATAAGTCTGACTATCTTGCCTGGTAATCAATCCTCTGTCATGGCCTACCAGATTCCATCCCTTAGAACAGAATAAAAAATTGTAATAAAATCTATGAATAGAGACACTGTTGGTTTCTGGTGTTTTGCCCCGTGTTCAAGGGTTCGTCTTAAAACGAATAGTTGGTCAATTGTTCCCATGCCTGGGCGGAATCCCACTTGATTGGGCATTGTCTTTGTGTTGCGCTGGATACAAAAACGATTATGTAGCACTATGGCAAATATTTTTTCAGTAGTGCAGATGAGAGAAATCCCGCGATAATTGCTACATATCGTCTTTAGCCCTTTTTTGAAGACTGGAAGAATGATAGTCTCCCTAATCCTGTGGAATCATCTCTTCTTCCCATATACGACAAGTTAGTTTATGAACTTTTAGTTTTCGTAACTTTAGATCTAACCTGACTAGAAGATGACCCGACCCATGTTTCGAGCCTGTATCTGCTCCAATGTACGATCTACTATTCGTAGCCATTGATTTCCAACGGCGGGACATGAGGATGTAATCAATCTGTCTTTTTGCTCTACCATCTCTTGAATACCATGTGGCTGTGTGGCTGGGCTTGTGTTTGAATAAGGTATTGGTAATGACCAAATCATTCTTCATGGCAAAGTGAAGAAGTCTTGATCCCCTGCTACATCTAGCTCCAAGACCGAAGTGGCCAATGGCAGACTCAACATTGGATACCTTTCCCCCAATTCTGGCGTTAAAGTCACCTCCACTAAAGATGAGGTCTTGTTTTGGGACTTTCTTAAGCGTACAAGTTAGAACTTGGTAAAAAAAATATGCTTCGCTCTCCGGTGCGTCTCTGTTTAGAGCATCAACTATAATAAATGATATGTTGAATAGGGGGCCGTTGAATCGTGCTCTTGCTACTCTATGTGAGATAGGTTCCCACTCTAGAAGTGACTTCTCTGATAGGGGGCTTAAAATGATGCCCATTCCACCATACGCAGATCCATCAAGGGACCCGGAGTTGAAAAAGGAGAAAGAAGCGTCATCCTCAGGAGTTCTAATCTCTGAGCCTCCCACAATGTCATTGATTCGAGTTTCTGAAACGCGCATTATGTCTATGTTGTAACGCTACAATTCCCCAGCGATACACGACTGGATCGTTAAGCATTTCATCAATCAGACGTTCCAGCACCCTAAACTGAGGGGTTGTCTATGTTTCCGAAGTAGTACCTCAGCTTGCCAATTTTTCAGAGAAGGCGCTGATGACGCATCGCTTGCCGGGGATGCCGTAGTATGGGCTTGCCAATTTTTCGGAGAAGGCGCCAATGAAACCTTCAACGCATCGCTTGCCGGGGATGCCGTAGTATGGGTTGGACTCTTTATACTGACTTGCATTTGGATAGCGGTAAGAAAACTTTATTGCGCGAGATATTCAAAACAAAAAACATGGACACAAATAGTCAACTGGAGTTTATTAATAGTTGCAAGATTGATCTCAGCTCAGTAGCGGGGGCTTTCACCACAGACATCTCTGGCTGACTATTTATTTGTATCCCTATTTTCTTGTGATGATCATGATGAAAATCGGCGCTGATTTTGTAAATCAGCACCGAGAACTAGAAAATTTTTCAAGCTCAAATCGACGCCGATTTCTTTTAAAATCGGCGCTGATTTGAAAATCAGTTCCCGGAATCAGCTACGTTTGCCCAGCCCTTTAATGTCAAAGCTCATAATCTAGCATAAGATTGCAGAAAATATTTGAGGGTTTAATTTTCCATCCTGTTATTCAGTCAAATTTCGGTTTTCCGATCAGCGTTTTAACGAACAGATCAGACTGATTCGGTGCGAAATGTTTTACAGCCTGATTCGATCCGTTTTTTTGTTGTGTACGTCTTACGTGAGCTGTTTCGGGTCAGAAGATAAAATACAGCCAAGGGTATACTTTACTAATAATCCTGAAGGGGTCCTGAAAACCATTCCGGCAAATAATATCGAATAAAATTTCTGGAAATATATAACTCAAATACCTCACACTTTAGGATCTTTACAAGCCGAATTCTTAGCAAAGTAACGACAAAAAAAACAACTAGCACATTTTTTACGCTAAAGAACCTCTATAATCTGATTTTTTTCTTATATGAGATTTATTAAGTAGGCTAAATCCCTCTTGTTACTTAAGATTCGGGTTATTAAGAGATTAATTAAAAAAACGTTTCTCTATAATAATTTAAACCTAAAACCTACACAAATTATTGTCAATGAATAAGCGAAACCCAAAACGAACCAAAACTAAAACTGAATGATTACATCAAACGTAAAAATAAGATACAATATAGACAAATAAATGAATCTTAAAACGCACAGAAACTAAAATTAATAATCAAGTCAAATTCAAAATGAACAGAAATTACCGCAAACAGGAGTAGAGCTACCACTCCCTATACTTTTTAAAGTCTAGATCGTCATTTGTGCTTTACTGAAGACGACCTGTATTTCGAGTAGTGTGCTTTTTGTGAACAAATCAACCCCAACACAAAAACAAAATAATATCATAAGGCAAATCAATGCTTACAGATAAGAGTGGTGCTGGGCCCTTCTCCTACCTCTCAAACCGTCTAAGCGACCTGGGTGTCATTTGTAATTTATTGAAGACGATATGTGTTATGAATAATCAGGTTCTGATTTGTCAAAACATCGGAAAAAAAGAAAATGGCCGTGATTGCTGGAAAGAACAAATGAAAAAAAAAAAACGTGATTGTTGTAATATGCAGTGATATTAATTCCTGGAAGCTTCGGCGATTCTGCTCATCTTAGGCTTTAATTCGGCTCTTTAATTTTCTTTGAAAACCTTATTTTTAATAAACATTTCTTATATTAGTTTCTGTTCGCTTTTAAATGACATAGTTTTATTATTTTATTACTGGCTAATATTATGAATATTATAAAGCTTCTTTCAGCTTTTCTGTTGAGGAAACAAAATGTCAGATTATAATTTGAATTTTTGACACAATTTGAATGCTCAGGTAAAATTTTAGACCAGCAGTAGTTTTGTGCAACAGGTTTCAGATAATAGTTTTACTATAGAATTTCAGGTGGATGGGGAAGTGGAATATTATTCATACGAATTGAAAATACACGTAACTTTTGGTCTTCTATAGGACTGAAACCATCCTGACAACCGTCCTGTAGACAACATTTAATAAACACGTACATTTATCTATCATTTTATTAAAATAATCTTTTCATCTAATATTTTGTTGTCAGTGTTCGTTTGTTTAAATAGATCAATATCAAGGCTATTTGTAAAAAAGAGTCCTTGTTTGATGTTTAACAAAAAAAAAAAGAAAAAATCAATAATACCCCATTTACTTCCAGAATTATTTGTTTAATTGAGGTTCTCTTGGTACAAGATTTCAATTAAGGTGTCTATATGGCCAGAAATTCTAAAGCGGATCAGCATATAAAATTTGAACTTTTTGCACCAAGAATCGATCTAGCCAAATTTTTCTTTCAAAATTTGTTGTCCTCGTTAAAGTCCCCTTGGTCCAGTCTACTTACTCTGAATGTTTTACACCAATAGAGAAAAAAATATTTGGCCCATTTCGGGATTTAATGAATAAATACAAACCATTATTTTTCAAAAATTTTTCTTCCTCTTCATTTTTCTTCTTAAGTTTGTTTGCCCCAGTGTACATGCTCAGTAGGTCGCTAGCCGAACGGAGACAAAACATCTAAGAACACAAAATTTGCTGGCCCAGTTAGTGGTCAAACATCGATACATCTAATTTTTTTCAAGTAATTCTGTTTTCATTGAAGTCTACCAGACCCTGTCTACATGCCCTGTAAGTTACAAGCCTATAAGAGGCAAAAAAATTTGGGACCAGTTTCGGGCGTCACCAACCCATTCAGCCAAAATTCGTTTCCAATTTGTTTACTGCATATGGATTGACCTGGACACGAAACTTATGAATACCATTTTAAAACCGATCAGAGAAGTAGGATTTAAATTCCCTTTTTGTCCGTCCTGAATATTTTAGTCTTTTGGTTTGGACTGAACAAAAAAATTCAAAGTCAGGTAGCTGGACTGAACAAGCACGGCAAGGGGATAGTTGCCCTTCAATCACTTCCAAATTTTGTTGATTTTCAAAAAATTAGTAAATAGCATTACAACTTGAAGTATTACTCAAATAAAAAAGAAGATGGTGAGAACCCTGAATTTTTGTGATTGAAAATATCTCCGAAAAAATAATAGCGAAGCAAGATGAATAGGGTGCCCAATTGAAATAAAAAAGAGACAGAACATGACCTCTGTCCCGGAGACTAACGTGCCTCCTGGAAGATAACTTTCCTTCAAAAAGTAAATGTAAAGATGATTACGTTTAGGGGTATACTTTTTCTTTTTTCCATAAACTATTGAGTATACAGTAATTACAGCGGAGATGGGCAAATTTCCTATTGCAAAGACCACATAAAGTGCAGGACACACTATACGCCTACACAGTGAAACAGCATTTGTCGTAGCCAGAAAAAAGTGTCTTTATATTTGGGAAAAAATATATTTAGAACTTGGTATTTGGAAATAAAAACCTTTTAAATAGTCGAATCTTTTACGCACTGAATGGAGGTAACTAGTCGTATTTGGCCAACGCTGAGTTAGAGTAAAAAAAAAAATCATGGTATCTCCTTAGCACCCGGCAGCTTAAGGAGTCTGGGGTAACGCACCAGTGTTTGAACACCTTCAGTCTCTTAAGACGCTACTCCTTTACATCCCAAAGGCATCTGAATATTCCATATGCACAGCTTCTGAGTGTTTATCACAGTTTATATAATTATCCAGTATGATCTTTCCCTATCTCACCCATTACAAAAACCCGGACCAAGGTGCGAGTGCTCCAGAGAACGTTTTTGCAGATAGAAACATTGGCGGCATCAGATCTTTTCATGGGTAGACAAGTCGGACTGTGATCTAATCAGAAACAAGTGGAAACCTGCTATTACGAATAATGCACTTTGTTGGAAACAGTCAGAAACAGACTAACCCGCTAATGCAGAAAGAAGTGGGAGGAGCTTTTTGTTCGCACCTAGAACGAAGACCAGAAATGATCTGCGATAAGCTTACTGGATAATTATATGAACTGTGGTGTTTATGCAGGGATAACCCCAGTACGATGTCCATAGAGGGACAATGTGGCACGCTAAATAATCCATTTTTTGCGGTTGAAAAAAAGCAATTTAAAGCTGAAGGCTGATATATTGGATAGCTAAAACACCAACTGCGGCAAATGCTTCTGGTTAACGTTTTGGTTACGTCGACTAGAAGGGACAAATTTTATAAAATTAAGGAGCAAAATTGACCTATTAGAGAGACAGTATGTTTCCCGCATATGGAGCATAAAATCTAAATCCTACAAGTACCACAAAAGGTGTAAAATCTTACATCTTACCAAAATCTTTAGCAAGCATCTGGACACCCTCATTGGTTCCAAAAATATTTGAAGGAGTATCACAGCTTGGACAGACAAATGTGGACATATTACTAACAACACCAATGATAGGCACTTTGACTTTTTCAAGCATCTGAGCCCCTTTCCTTGCAGCATTTAAGGCCACTTTCTGTGAAGTTGTTACAACAAGAGCCCCTACAAAAAATACAAGAAGAAATATAATATGCCAAACTGATGATTGTGATGCAGCTTGGTCATAAATAAACATTTCCAGGGTCATTAAAAAATAACTTTAAACAAAGGCATTACCCTACTATCCTGGATATTCCTGCCTTATTGAAAAGAGAGAAATACCTCTTTTCTGCTGTAGTAGATAGCAAACAGACTTAGAACTTAAACAATCTGAACGACAAAATATCTATCTATACATAACAATATACGTTAGCTATCTTGACCAAAAATGTACTTAAATAGTATCTACGAATGCTTTCCAAACTTGCAATACTTGTTATACTTGCAGAAAAGATGTGGGTTACAACTCTACGTTACTCAAAATTAATTTATCTTTCATTAAAATAATTTCATAACTGTGCCTTAACAGTAGCCTCTCTGTCACAGACTTTCTCACCAGCTCCAGCACAAGAGTCACTTCGAAAATAAAATACAAACTCATATGGCGGTGCATCAGAGTGATTTCATTCGCTATCATCCGTCAAATAAGGTCTATTACAAAGAGGTCTGAGCAGAAGAACTTTATCGGTAACAAGTTTCACAACTTCATATTTCAGAGATGATCCATCCATCTCTCCATTCAAAGATTGTACTTATTTTCTGACACGAAAATTCCATACCCTTACCTGAATTTGAATACTTGGCGCCTACCAAGTTTTCAGGAAAATTATATCCAACTACTAATAGAAAACAATTAGTCACATAACCCGAATCCGTAGTATCAAGTCAACAAAAGTGTTTCACTTTATAAAAAAAAAAAAAAAAAAAAAAAAAAAAAAAAAAAAAAACTCACTAGTACTTAAAATACTTTGGAAAGAAGTATTCAAATACGCTTTAAAGTAATCTAAAAGTGTTTAAATACATTTAAAACATTATTATTAGTATACATTGCAATCAGGAAAGGATCCATTCAACTCATGCACTTTTTTCAAATGCTAAGTTTGACTATTGGACTTCACTCAGTGAATATCTGCAAGAAATGCAAATTACGATTCTATTATTAATTTTGTTTCTTCTGGATCTTATCATTAATGCTAATCAACAACTTCTTGCTTCTAAATCTGAAGATGGTTGAGCTGAAGAACAAATCAAGAATCAAATGATACAGAAATATACAGCTGATCACTGAGGTTTGTCAAGCTGAATGCTTGACTTGCTGAATTACACTCAAAGAGAGTGTTCTGTGCAATTTCACTAAGAATGCAGCCCACTGAAGTTACTAGATTTAAAGAAATAATTTACAAACCGAAGACAACAATTTTTTGCGAAATTTGATTCCATCTCTACAAGTTAGAGTCCTGATATTCGATAGAGGAGGGAGATCTAGTGCAATATTAGCCAGAGTATCAACCATCCAATAATGTTTAAACAGGATTTAATGCAAGGCGTGCTTTATACAGTTCTGCAAAGTGCAAAGGGTTTCCATAGAAGAAGAGCAACAATATTCAAATCAAGAATGGGGTACAGGCATGGGCATTACATAGCTTGAGATACTTGAAGCATGAATATTAGATACAAGCGTTAGATATTGAGCCTACCTGAAGAAAAAAAAAAAATTGAAACCTTTTTGCACTCTCTTTTGTTTTGTGTAAAAGCACACCTCATTTCCTGCAACATTAAGTATATTTCCGTAGTTATATCAGACTACTTAGCTTTGTCCCCGAAAAATAGTTCAAACCATTGGTTTGGCCATTTATTTCATACATAAATAAACTAAAACAATTTAATAGAAACGAAATTAAAACAGTTCAAATATCTCCTAGGATGGTAGACAAAAAAAAGAAGAAATTTATTGCTTTCACCAAAAAAAAAGACATAAAACTGACTCAAGGGAGGATTGGAAAAAATTAAAAAGTTACTCGTTACCGTTCCTGAACAACAAATACATAAGAAGAGCAAAAAACACAACCAATGTTTCGAGGAGAAAAAAGTTATTTGACAAGGCAAAGAAAAAGTAAATACTTTACAATTTAATCGAATGTCTCTTACTAACAAAAAAAGCTTTTAAAATTTAGCTAAGCTTAGTCTTATGCAACTCCATTAGAATTACATAAACTAGCGTCTATTGTCCGTTGGCGAGCTGAGCTACTGAGAAACTGCCTGCTTTTACTCGTATTGCCAAGGATATCCCTTCTCAATGCCAAACTGAAACTAACTGATTAAATAAGAAACTATTTCAGATATGGGTGGTTTCCTGTTAAGATAAAATTAAGGGTGCTGTCACCAGCAGTGAGTAAATACCGATTATTAATTATTATTAATAATAATAAAAGCTGTATAAGAGAGCCATATGTCATGCAAATGACACTGTGGGCAGTCCTTCTCCTGGAACTAAAACTATGAACAGAAAAGACGATGGTATAAAAGACGCTCAAGGATAAAAAATATGAATAAAACATAATACCTGATAGTGGCAAAGTTTGCGCCAGAGATAAATGTGTGTCCCCAGTTCCTGGAGGTGTATCGACGACCAGAATATCTAATGGTCCCCATTTTACATTTTTAGTCAGATCTTGTATTGCCTGCATGACCATTAGTCCTCTCCAGACGACTGGTCCACTGCCTGGTACCAAAAAACCCATTGACATAACTTTTAACCCGTAGTTTACAAGTGGTACCATTTTATTACCTAAAATCAAAAAGTAAAATTAGTGTTATGCTTCAACAAATATCCACGTCCTCGGCTTCTACATGAAAAAACTGAAACATGAAAAGCTAAATGATATTACTTCAAAGAACCATAACACCTGAAGCCCACACAGCTGCGCATACTCCTCCTCCAAAGCCCTAAATTTAGGACTTTGTCCTTTGATCCCTCCTAAGTAGTTCCCACTTCCCTTAAGCCCCTTGATATAAAACTCTGCCAACCCATTAAAGAAATTCTTGATTTTGGTTTGGCTCAACCTGGATTACCAAAAAGCATACTTTTTGGCGCCTATCGTTTTCCATCCATAAGAGGTGAAGTAGCTACCCTAAACTTCTTTTTTCATTGGTCTATAAGTCTTGAATGTAAAATTGAACTAAATTTGTAAAATCTAGTATGTTTCCCCTAGCTGACTGATGTGTCCAGACTACCTGTACCATACTTAACAACAGACATTACCGATGTCTCCAACGTTCTAACAATTCTCTAAATTATATCTACAACATGGGTGTGGTTACCTTCCACAATATCTGGAGATCCTTCTAGATTCATCATAGTCGGTATGCTCGGCCCAAAAACATCCGCATCTAGAAGACCCACTTTTCTTTCTCCTAGTTCAATGCCAAGAGCAACAGCTAAATTTGCAGAAACTGTTGATTTACCAACACCACCTTTCCCGGAAGAAACAAGGATAATATGGTTGACACCTGGGATAGACACTTGTTTTGGAAGACTTCTTGCCATCATAGCTTCTTGTCGCTTTTTCAAATCTTGGTTTTGAGCAGCAGAAGCACATCTGACCTAGGTAAGTAGAAAAAAGAATATATTTAAGGATTCCTATATCACATTAAAAGTACATGGCTTCAAGTACTAAAGGCAAGTGGGCCATTATTAACAAAAATAAATAAATATTGCCCAGTTAACTAACCGCTGAAAGATATCGGTCAATGATTAGCAGATTAAGGCACAACTCATAAGCATGTAGAAGATGAATAATTGTACATTTGCTTATAAATCGAAACTGCTCTCTGCATTACATATATTTGTAAATGCTAGTAAATATTTCTAAAGTTACCTTGGCAAATGCTCCTTACCACATCTAACCAACCAAAGCATTCTCGTCTTTAGGTCTTTTAGATAAAATCGTGAAATATTAAGGATCTTGCAACCTGGCTGCACGTAAGATTTTCCAAATGGACTGCACTTTAGAAATTTCTGTTCCATAGACTTTTCAAAATTGTCATTTGAACCCCTTCTTTTGCATAACATCATTTCTCTGGAAACTTCAATAAAATAATGGAAGTGCAGTTTTTCACTAACACAGGAAGTTTTCAACCCTAGGTCTCAAAACTTTCAAATATGGGTCAA
This sequence comes from Artemia sp. Qi Xiang Cuo, assembly GCF_049724085.1. Lineage (NCBI taxonomy): Eukaryota > Metazoa > Arthropoda > Branchiopoda > Anostraca > Artemiidae > Artemia > Artemia sp. Qi Xiang Cuo. The sequence goes on from NC_142811.1 coordinate 34,811,757, forward strand.
CGACCTAAATTAAGGTCAATAGAAGGTAATTCCCAGATGTTTAATCCATTCCTTCCACCCTCCAGAACATTATCTCCTGGAATACTTGTAAATATTATACTAAGCAAATGAGACTCAAGAATAAATCTACATGCCAAATTCGAGCCATTAAAATCGATCTGGATTTTAAATTCAGCTCAAATCCTGGAAGACACCTGACCAATTACAACCAGACACAATAGCAAACCTAAATTTTCTACTTTTTTGTTTTTTAGCTAAGACACGTATAGAAGACCTATCTTAACAGAGTCTTTAAAGCCTTGCAAGTACGTAAAGAGGTATGGGCAGAAATTTGTGGGCATCTTCCGGGAACCTCATTATGTCCTATATATCCGCTCCTTAGATATACATTCACCAAGAATAATGACTTTCCAAATTACCGAAGGCATGGACTAGATAAAAGCAACTCAAATTATACGGATAAAAATAAAATAAAAATCATAGAATGATTTTGGTAAAACTCAGAGGCACATGTCCATCTTTATACTAAAAAGGTTTAATTGTGTCAACTCCTTGCATAGTCACAATTCAAACAAGATGCACAATACCTAACTTTCGGATAAAAAGAAAGCAACAAGGGAGGTGTGAGTTGTTTCAGTGGTCAATAGCCTGCTTTGTCTCTCAAATCATACAAGTTGAAAATCATTGCATAATTCCGCTTTAAACATGGTGCAAGATATAGATATTTGTGCAAAAATGGTGTTGGCAGGGGGGTGTAAGAGGGGGCATGTGCCCTCTTTAAGCTTCTGATAATACAGATTGAAAATATTGTGTAGTTTGGCTTATAACAAAGCACAACACGTGCCTACCTTTCTCTTAAAAGTAAGCAATGGGAGGAACGGTGGCTCCTCCGATAAGAGATATTGAAAATACTTGGTTGATTCTGCTGCAAATACGGGATTAGTAGCTAGGTTTTTACCTCTTCCCAGGGGTACACACTGGAGGGGGGGGGGAATAAATCCCTTAGATTTTGGAAATAGCTTTTCTGGTATTTTGTAAAAAAAAAAGTAAAAAATGCACTCCACCCTATCTCCCAGATTTTGAAAATACCCTTTTCTGTATCTTCATTTTAAAAAACATTAGAAAAAAATCACTTCCCCTCCTCTACATTATCGTGAATGGTACCACAGGCTGTGCCTTTGCGATTTCTATTCCAATCAAGTAGATTACTGCAACCATAGGCTAATAATAGCTTATTTTCACCTATTTTAAAAATTCATGTAACATAGTGGAACAGTAAAGACAAAAAAGAAAGAAATTAAAAAAAAAAAACAAAAAAAAAAAAAGAAAAGTCATGGCTGTGCCATAAGCCTGATTAGGTTATGGTAAGATTCCTAAGTTAAAAAAAGCATATTTTAACAGCTTCCATGCTTGGTAATAATTTCCTTGGTAGACCAACTAGTATGGTAGATCAAAAGTAAATCAATTGTTACTAGGAGAGGTCAGACTCCCAAATAAAAAAGAACGACCTGGTCATAAAAAGATTAATATAATTGAGCTAAAGTAGGGTAATTACACTTTTCACGGTTTGGAATTATTTTAGCACAACCTATTCTTAATTTATTTTGAAATATTCTAAATAACTCAAGCATGAAATACTGAAATATTGTAACTGTAAGCGAGGAGCGATTCGGCTTGATAGTAATCGGAACTAAAAAAAACAAAACAGAATTTTGATATCAATAGATATATCAACAGAATTGGGTTTTTGTGCTGATTCCAAAAATATAAGATTAATTAAGTTTGCTTTTACCTATCGAATATTACAAGCCTAAGAAAATTTGTAGGATTTTCGAAAAAGGTGAGAAACAACCTCAAAAATTCAAGGGATCTTAATAAAAATCGCAGTATTAATTCAACGTATCAGAGTACCCTACTGCAGAAGTTTCAAGCTCCCATCTGCAAAAATGTGTTTTTTTTTTATTTTTTGCCAGAATAAGATGATCACAGATGCGTGTTTTCCCCCAGTGGTGATCGTATCGAACCTATGGTCCTAGAATATCGACAGAGGGCTTATTTTAACCAAAATTTAAAAAGTTCTAGTGCCCTTTTGAAGCAACTAAAAAGACTAGAGGGCAACTAGCCACCCTCTCATGTGACTTTTTTCCTCAGTCTTCCGATTAAGATTTTAAGATAACCATGATGTTCAGCAAAGTTGAAAAGTCTAATAACTGTGCCTTTGGGGATAATATGACGACCCTCCAGCGCCCATGGAGAAAGGGCTGTAAGTTGTGAAATTTGCCGAGTTTACATATAGTATTTGTTATTGAGCAGTATTAAGACATTTTACGCGGGGGGAGGGTCGCTTTAAGGGGGATTTTCCACAAGGAGAACTTTCCATGGGAAGGGAAGTTTCTGAATTGAACTTATAATGGGAAATTTTAAATTTTCGAATTTGTCAGATTTCTTATACAAAATTCTCTGTGCTGACTCAATTTTACATTCGGAGACGTATGGGAGAATTGTCTGGGGGAAATTTTCAGCGGGGTTGGAACTGTCTGGAGTGTTTTTTTCAGGGGGGGGGGGATTTTCTACGGGAGAAATTCTCCATGTGGGTGTTTTCCGCGGGAGCTACTTCCACCGGGGGGGAGGGAGTTTCCGGAAAAATTTCAATGGAGGGGAGATTCCCGACATGATTTGAAAAATGATCAGAAATCGAAGTCGTTTTCAAATGAGAGTATACTAAGGAGCATTTTTCAGGGGAAATCGTCCGCAAAAAGTTCCAGGGGGCATTTCCAGCAAGGATAGAATTGTCCCCCAGGAATTCTACAGGGGTGTTTTGATGTGAAGAACTTTCTATGGAGGATGTTATCGTGGGGGAGGGTATTTTCCATGGAGGGGGAACCGGATTTCCCGGTATAATTAGAAAAATAATCAGAAATAAAATAAGAAAAACAAGTTTTCCGGCTGAAAGTAGGAAGCAACATTAAAATTTAAAACGAACAGAATTTTTCCCGTATATGAGGGAGGTTTCTCCCTCCTAAATACATCACTGTTTGCACTAAAGTTTGACTTTCTGTCCTAATTCTTCAAGAACGTCTCCTGAAACAGAAGGACCGTTTAATTAGAAGAAAATAATTTTTTAAAGAACTAAAAAAGTTTAGCGTGAAGAGCGAGGTATTGAAAAGGGGCAATCCCTGCATATACGGAATAATCTCTGTTCGTTTTAAGTTTTAATGTTTTAGTTTAGTTGAAAAAAACTACTTTTTTAATAAATCAAAAAAAGGTCAGATTGAACCTTTGGCAAGACGGCACACAGTTAACTATAAACTAAATGAAGATTTCTTTGGTCCTTTGACAAACACTTAACTGAAAAAAAATAAATTTGATTCAGTCCTTTTGCTAAGTTGAATTTGCGGCAACGGCATATTGCTCAGTAGCATTTTTATAATTTGAAGTCAAGGCTCTCCATGATTTGAAATTGATGCTGGTTTTCATGAAAAAACCTGTCATTTGTTTACACAAATGAGATGTGAATTTGGAGTCTTTGCTCAAATAGTAGCCTAGACGGTGTCATACGTTGTGGTTTTGGAATTTTTAAGCATCAAAATGAGTTCAGAAAAGGTACAAGCGTATGTTTCAAACTGTAAGATTCCCAAACGATCTAAATTATTGAAATGCCACAAATTGACCTTTCCAGTTTCATAGTTAGCAGTGGTACAGTCACAATCGTTCTTGACGATGCACATACAAAATCAACATTTATTTTCACCTTTATTTTAAAGTTTAATTTAATGAAATTGATTCATTTTCAGGAGTGTGCCTGAAGCATCAAAAGGTGCTTTTTTATGCACTCATTTTCTGTATCCCCATAACCATGTAAATAAATATGTAATTTAGTTTGAGAAAGAAGGGGGGGGGGGTGTAAAAATGTTAATCTCTAATCTCCCTTTATCCCCAAGAGTATTTTTAGGCTAAGTATGTAATATGGGTGCCGTGAGGTGATTGCTGCCCTCTTTCTGAAAAAAAAAATCAGAGTAACATAAAATATTACATTTATATGCTTACCGGCAAAAAGTGGGAGAGGTGGGGTATTATGAGCGCCATCAGCAAATTTCCTGGGGACTATTGGGGGGACAAGTGGTACCAAGAGCTGTATATTCACTGCAATTTTTCACTGACATTCCCCCTGGTTCCCTTCTTGCATCCATAGGGGACATCCCTATATAATAAAAATGGCTTTGAAGAACTGACATTCATTAAAAAAAGAGTAGTAGACTTCCTTGTTGCCTTTAAGAGACCCTCGCATCAGTCAGTTCAAAGATACAAACCATAAATAAAAAGCAACCATTGTCAATAGAAATCAACATTAAAAAAAAGCTGATTACAATATAGGCAACGTCAAAAATTGATCATTCATTCTGATTCCAAATATATAAAATGTCTAAATTTTGAATTTACTCACCAAGGAGGATTCATTCAAATACAAATTAAAAGGCCTAGTGTCTTTTTTTCAAATGCAGTAAGAAAAGAGATAATCCCAACAGGAATTCTGAGAACTGTTGAAATGGTACCTGTGTAACCTCCCTATTTCAGAAGCCATACTAGCATGCAGTATACCATTTTTATGCTGTATCAAAACATAACTACAATGAGTCCATAAAAAGGCACCATTATTATAGATCATAGACAATTCATTCAATAAAACTAGTGGTTATAGAGTAAACATGGTGTTGAAAAAGACTGTAAGGCTCTTAACAAATTTTCTCTAACTTCTGACCTATCTAGATAATTTTTTTTAGGGCAGAATATTCCAGGATGCGCATTCCCCTTAAAAAATATGGAGCCATTTTCGAGACAAAATAAATACATACACACACATATATATATATATATATATATATATATATATATATATATATATATATATATATATATATATATATATATATATATATATATATATATATATATATATATATATATATATATATATATATATATATATATATATATATATATATATATATATATATATATATATATATATAAAAGGCCTAAGTGAGCAATAATTGTATATGTATTTATTTTGTCTAAAAAATGGCTCCATATTTTTTTGGAAAAATTTGTATCTGGGCTAAGAAATTGATCTAGATTGGTCAGAAGTTTGAAAAAATTCGTTAAGAACCTTAATTTGGAAAAAAAAAAGATTCATGTCAGTGATGCCATTTTTGTATGCAACCATTGCAGTATTGCAATGATGTTGTCACAATTATGTGGAAAAACTGGTGATTTCAAAAATATTTATATATAATTAACAAGGGATTACAACAATTACAAAAACCTTAAGAGAGAAAACAAAAAGTTTGAAGCTTAGTAGACATTCGGTGTGAGAAATCAGACTTGCTTCAATATTCAAATAAATATCTTTGAAAAGACATTAAATTGCTTAAAGAGCAAAAAAACTGGTAATTACAAAAATATTTGTATATATTTCAACAAGGGATTATAACAATTCAAAAACCTTCAAAAAACGATCTAGATAGGCCAAATGTTTGAGAAAATTTGCTGAGAGCCTTAATTTTGGAAAAAAGATTTTTGTTGGCGACGTCATTTTTGTGACAAAATCATCACAAAATGGAAAAATGCAGTGTGAAAAAATATTAAATTGCTTAAAGAGCCAAAAACTGGTAATTGCAAAAATATTTGTACATATTTTAAAAGAGATTACAGCAATTCAAAACCTTTAAAACTAACAGTTTGAAGCTTAGTAGACCACTGGTGTTAGAAATTGGACTTGTTTCAACAATCAAACATCTTTGAAAAGACTGCAGTATGAAAAGACATATCAGTATATAAAACTAATCTAGAGGTAGACCCAAAAAACGAAAAATTATAAGTGTTATAAATGATAATTCGTTGGCACAAAAAGAATTTATTGTGCCACCACCTGAACAATTAACATATCTACACCCTGGATCATCATGTAAGACTAGACCAACAAGGGCAGCTAAAGCAAAGGGCATTGGCAAATTGTCTGAAGTAATGAAAATCCAAAAGAAATTAGAACAAAAAATAAGGCTAGAAGATAAGTGACAGTGAGAATCAAAATGTATTAAAATGAAAATAATAGTGATGAGAGTTAAAATGATGATTCTTTGGAACCACCTGAACTATCAAATGTGATAAGACCAAGAGAACACTCCAAACAAATTAAATTCACAAAGGGCAACAACCTGGACTATCAAATGAGACAAGACCCAGACAACAAAAATTTATAAATGATAATTCATTGGAAGGAAAAGAAGTTTTTGTCCCACCATCTGAACAATTAACAAATCTACAACCTGGACCATCAAGTAAACTAGACCAATAAGGGCAGCTAAAGTAAACGGCATCGGCAAATTGCCTGATGAAAATCAGCCTCTGTTAAAAACAAAGGTTCAGCATTTTGTTTTTCATAATTGCCTTGACAAAAGACAAGCCAAGGCAAAAGTTAAAGGTCCAATAAAAAAAAAAAAAAAAAAAAATTTGCAAAGGTGCTAATTCTGATTTAAGGTAATTTATAATGTTTAAGGGGTTGATTGATGAAAATGAAGCACAGATAAATGTGATTGTAAAATAGTGAAAGTGAGGATTACAATTGCTAAAGAAAAAGGCATGCAACAAATGACAATAAGAATCTCATTGATTGTAAACAAAATTTTGAACAGTGATCTGTGGTTTGAAACTCGAAAATATGTATTTGTTATCTATAACGTTAAGGAATTAAACGAGATGATATATGAATCTAAACTGCTAAAACAAAGGGCATGGAAAAATACTTTCTGAGGTAAAGATGAACAAACAGAATACAAGGAAATCTACAGTTGGAAAAGAAGGAACAGCAATGACTGGCGACAAAAACGATCTAAATAGGTCAGGACTTTAAGAAAGAATTTGTATTTTTCACAGGGTGGCTGTATTGAACCTATTATGACACCATGACATCAAGAAAAGCCTCAAATTGTCTGTGGTTAGAAGACAAGCAACAATGAGAATCCATATAAAAAAGCCTGCTGCATGCCCTGGCTTAACTGCCGGTCTCCCAGTACTATACACATATATATATATATATATATATATATATATATATATATATATATATATATATATATATATATATATATATATATATATATATATATATATATATATATATATATATATATATATATATATATATATATATATATATATATATATATATATATATATATATATATATATATATATATATATATATATATATATATATATATATATATATATATATATTTAAGACTCAGAAAAAAAAAACTATGACAATGACATTTTCACTGTATATATGCAGCATGTTTCTATGAATCAGATTATCATGTTTCTTTCTGTTGTTATCCACGTTTTTAGGTCATTTCAAATAATGATTATCTAATATTATAATCAATCACTCAAGCAAAACTTGATTTTTTTTTTTAGTCTAGACAGTCTAGACTTTAGGTAGTCTACATGTTATACAATACATCAAGCAATAAAAAAAAAAAAAAAAAAAAAAAAAAAAAAAAAAAAAACAAGAAAGAAATATACTATTGGGGCTATATATGAACCATCAGGGGAAGGGTGGTGTGCATTGTCAGGGTAATGGTAAAATTACAAAGTAGTAACTCTTCAGAAGGAGACATTAACAAAATTAGAGACACTTCTAGATTGCTAATTTTATCCTCTTTTTTATGGTTTCAGTCACATTTCTGATATTTCACCCCTAGCCCCCTGATGGTCCTAAATATTGCCTCACAATACATAGGCAATGAAAATATAAACAAAGCACTAACACAATGAAATTCTAATTTTACATTATGCAGCATATTTATAATAATAAGATTATCATATTTCCTTCTATTATTAGTCATACTTTGAACTCATTTGAAATAAAAAATTTTATTCAACATCCAGCCTAATAATTCAGGTCAAACAAAATATCTGGAGTTAAGAGAGTCAAACAACAGATGAATAAAATGTAAGAAACAACAATCAAATATATAATGTTGGATATATAGGCTATGTGTCCATCAGGGGGGTAAGGTGTATTGTCGGGGTAAAAACTATTATGCTGAAAGTGAGCATAAATAAGGAATCTAATCTTTTGTGTTTTTTTTTAAATTCTAGTTTTGTGTATAGTCAAGGGCTATATATAAGAAGGGGGGAAGGGCTAGGAAGTGTCTCCAGAAGGAGACATGAATTGTCATAAACATGACTTTAACCATAAAATATGGCATTAAATTAGCAATTTATGAATACCTCTGATTTTGTTCTAGTCTCCTTCTGGAAAGCTGATATTTTGTAAATTTACCAGGATAACAAATATTACCTTAGTTTACCTTAATTTGCACTTGAGAGCAAAAAAATGAGTATTATATTGAAAAGGAGCATAAAACAAGGAATCTAATGGTACTAGGTTTACTTTTATTGTATTGAGATTAGACCGCGGCGCCGCGCCGGCAGATCGACCGAACGCCACCGACGAAAGGCCTGGTCGAACGCCGCCTGCGCGCTGCAGACGCGCCGCCACCGACAGAGATGGCGGTGTTTGGTCAACTTTAAATTAATTTTACGGCAATTCTTTAATGCGTCAACCACAAAGTCGGAGCTTCTCCTTCTCGTGTGGTTTAGTATTTCGATTTTCCTGATTAGAAATCAAGCAGAGCTTGCACTATCCCCGGATTTTCGGGTATTTCCCCGAAAATTTATGCGTCACCCCAAAAAAAAAAATTGGTTCCCCGAAAATCACACAATCACGATGCCACCCCTATCGATTTATCACCAGTGACTTTCCCTGCCAAATATTACTTTGCATACCATAATTCTTCACTACTCTCTTGTTCATTAATTTTCGTCTCTTTTGTTACTTTGCATAAAACCAAACAGATGCAATATGCTATTGCAAATACAGAAATATAAACAGTTCTTCATATGTTGACAAAAAGTATTGTCTTTATAAAATGAGTTTAAATCATGTCGAATGTAATTTCCCAATCACTATTTCTCACATCCTTCGTAGTCAAGAATTTTATTTTCAAGTTGAATAGAATTATAGAACGCATTCACTACTATACAGCTTCAGCTTTTTGTTCGATTTTGAAATTGATAGCCGACAGATTGTTTCTACTGCTGAATTGTAAGTTTGCAGATTTTTTTTTTTTGCTGTTTTTAGATAAGATTTTATTAATTTTTAATACTCAATTATTTAACGCCTGATAGAAAATAAAATCTTCTTTCTCGATAAGTTTTACCCCCCCCCCCCCCCCCCCAAAAAAAAAAAAAAAAAAACAACCGTCGCCTGAGAAAATTCTTATCAATTGTCAAATCTATTTCCTTGGTAGGGGAGTTGGATATGGCAACAGACTTTAACCCAACAAAACTATTAATAGAAAATGTAAATTACTTCGTATAGTGGGGGTGATAAGGGCCTATCATTTTTAAATTATAATACCTGACTTTTTTTTAATTGAAAGCAGGGATGCCAAGATATATTATTTTTTTCATTTGAAGTGGAGACAAGAAAACGAAATCAATTTCCCTGGGAAACCATTGAAATATTTTGATAGACCCAGGGCCCCCCATTAAGATATGTTCATTGTCTTGGGTATTTTACGATTGCTCATACGCTACTGGCCTTATTTGGCTTTTGTGTGTGCTCCCTATTAATTAGATTATTTGGATCTTATGGAATGCCATGGCGAATCTATCACTCATTTTTCCAATAATTTGAGGTATATCTAAATAATTTAGACATTTTTGCTGTTGTCTTTGTACCCCTTTACTTATACCCTAAATTTTTTTTTCAAGGAACACTAAGCTGTTTAAAGTTATTTTGCGTGTTTGTGTGAACCATATAGTGACCTAGTTAATTATTAAGTAAATTATTTTTCTAATGAAAGCTGAGACGGTATCCTACCAAGGTGGTATCCAGAGGGGGGGGGGGGTAGGGAGGTATTATATGTAAATGATAAAAGCTCGAATTTTATTTACTGAAAGCAGGGATCCCAAAAAGTTGATTTTTTTTAATTTAAAGCAGAGACGGCATCCAATCAAGGTGGTATCCAGAGGGGGGGGGGAGGGTGGTAGTGAGATATCATATATGAATTATAATACCTCGATTTTTTTAAAGCCGTGGTGACAATAAGTTAATTATTTTTTTTTATTTAAAGCAGAGACAGTATCCTATCAAGATGGTATCCAGAAGGGGGGCATAGGGAGTTATTATATTTAAGTGATAGTACCTTGATTTATTTTTTCATTGAAAGCAGGGATGCCAAAAAGTTGAAAATTTGACAAAATTAACAAGATTTTCGTGAGTTACACTTGATACAGCACTTGCATGGTTTTATCGTCCAAAGGGAAACGGACATATGCGTCCAATCCGTTTTTTTCCTATTGATGAAACGGGTTTACTTTGAAAACATTCATTCTTATGTACCAAGTATATTCACACTAAAACGAATTGGCGTGACGAAATGGATGTCGACATCCCCACCTAACGTTGCGCTCGAGTAACAATGGCGCCCTTGGTCCAGTGCCCAAGTTACATTAAAAGGCCAGGTCATAATAAAAGCTTTCAATTTGGGATGTTCAAGGAGTCTTTGACAGTCTTATGACCTCAGGGTACTAGATGTTGCAACGTTTTTACGTATCTACAGTGGTTTAGAAAAGTCGATCAGCTCACAAATGACTACCAAAAATATACACAAATGTAACATTTGGAATATTATAACACTTTTTTCAAAGCTTTGAAAAAAAGCAAAAAAGTCTAAATACACCTAACTACGCTTGAAAGCTATTTTAAAAAGACACTCTATGGAGATTTCCATGGAAATGACCATAACAGAAGCTTTGAGCCTTGGTGGGGATCAAAGAGGAGTCTTTGAGTATTTTGAACACAGGTGACTTATTGCTGCGAATGTCTTAATTTTGGTAATTTTTGTTAGTATTTGGAAATCAAAGCTTAAACTCAATAAGTGATTCCTAGTGTCCTAACATTTTGCTTGGACTCAAAGTAACAAACTAGGATGAAAATTTCAACATCTTCCTGGAGCTACTCCAGTCTTTATATTATTTCATTTAATTACATTTTAATTTTTTCATTTTTGATGAGCTTTTCATTTTTTACCTAAGAAAATAGCTGGCACTTCATTTTTCTTCATAGCAAATAAACTATTAAGTGTTTTTTGTGTCATTGTAATTCAAGTGTTCTCATGTGAAGTGTTCATCATGTATTTTTCAATTTGATAAATTTACTCCTTTTAGATGCAGTTTGACTGATATTAATTTGACTGATATAATTTGACTGATATTAGGTATTTATGAGTTTATAATTTTGAATGAATCCCCAAAAGAAAAAATGAATAATATCCAAAAGAGCAGCCAAAAGCAATAAAGAAAAGCAGTAGTTCAGCCTTAGCCTACATGACATTCTGTGAAGAAGCTAAAAAAAACTTTAAAATGTATTTTTTTTAAATTGTTATTAAAAACCAGTTTTTAATACAAGAAGGCTTCTTAGGAATCCAAAAGAGCAAAAAAAAAACAATCAGTATCAAAGTCACCCATTTCAACTGTTTTAAAGTTGACAAAATAGATATAGGCAAAGGTCACTATGAAAAAATTAAGCTTCTAAGTTCATAAGTTATATTCAAAGTTTTTACCCAGATAACTGACGAATTTTGTGATACGGTATTTGAAGTTTTATATGCAGTAATGCTTAATGAAAAAACCTACTAATTTTGATAATTATTTATGTTAAGAATGCATAGCTAATAGATACTTCAACTACTTGTATTATGCAAGGGTTCTGAAACGCCACAGCCATTTCGTTTCTGCCAGATTTCTACTTCTCTTGATGAATAACAAAGAAGACCAGTTCCCGCCAGCGACTTGTGAATTTTTGAACTCATGAATAGGCTCGAATCTGTTGTAAATTTAAGCTGTGATTTGAGAAAGACTGATGAAAACATGAATGTTTTTGGTCAACATTGATCGCGCCGGCGGCGCGCCGCCGACATCTTACCGGCGGCGCGGCGTGGCGCGCTGTTTTTGGCCCTGCCGCCGCAGGTCTTCCCCCATCGGCGTGGCGCCGGGGTCTAATTGAGATGTTTCCTTTAGAAAAGCTGCAACTCTGCACAGTTACCATTAGGCCTGTTTTTTCACTCATCAATGTGCTAAGATCTTACATCTTTTGTCAGAAAACGCTTAAAAGGGAAATCTTTGAACAAAGATCTTACATCTTTGGCCATTTTTGTGCATAAGTCTTTCATCATTCTGCTCTGATCAGCGGTCTGAGAACAATGATGAGTAGATCATCCTCTCATCATTGTTCTACATGGTAAAACAGAGGCGGTCTTCACACTTTTTACTAACGTCTGTGAGCTGTAAGATCTTAGAACAAAGATGAGTGAAAAACGATAATCTTTGCAGAAAGATGTAAGATCTTAGATGTAAGATCTTAGTGCTAAAAAACAGGCCTATTATTGTATTTGCAAACAACATTGAATGGAGAACTTAATTGCATTGCAACAAAATACAAAAATAGCCTAAATTAATTTTACCAAAGAATATTGTTTTCTGCAGTATTTACTTTGCTTAACTGTATTGATAACTACCTAAGATAGGCTGGAGATTATGACTTGGGTAAAAATACACAATTTGAGATATTGAGAAGGAAACAAGTTAATAAACAATTCTTACTTCATAATAGGCAGAAAAATTGTATTTAGCACATTTTGAGGGCACTATAGGCTACTTTACAATAGCCCTCCTAATATGCAAATATATAGCCCAAATTAAAAACTTCCCAAGTGTTTTTTCATTTCTTGATTTCCTCAGCATTGATTGAATTCACAAGCATTAAGTTGGGTAAAATTCTAGACAAGCTCCTTTTCCTATATTGGAAAGTAATTAGGTTAGAAAAAAAACTTTCAGCAATGAATCCAGGGCCAAGAACATAGGCCTATTCAGTGAAGCTATTGCCAAGCTACTATGTTAACACTCTTCTGATTTCTATGTCTTCAAGATTTGCTGGTACTAAGATTCCAATAAACACTTGAGAAGTGAAGTTTTGTTAATGCTAATGAAATAAAACGAAATAGGATAAAAATATAAAACAAAATAGGATAAAAATATAATAGTTTATGAACAAATTTGGGCTATATATCTGCAAATTAGGGGGTAGGGTCAGGCAGGGGTCACCGCCCCTCCAACGTTTTTGGCATTCGGTAAAATTTTTGCTGAAGGCGAAAATTTCAGCAAAAATTTTGCAAAATTGCCCAAAATTTCGTAAAATTCTTGACTTTTGCAGAAAATTTGGCATAAATCAGGTAGCAATTCGGTAAAATTACGAATACTGCCACTCAAATGAAATTGGAATTGCAGTTGAAACCTGTTTTTCATTAGGATCTTTTACGTTCTATATGCAATTCTTCTTGTGTGTTTACCATATTCTTAATAAGTACCAATTGGTCTACTTGACAGGTCTATAGCCTAGCTATTGGAGTTTAGATAAAACAACATTATACTTTAATTTTCAGTTTTCAGTTTTTTTTTCCCTGGTTTTGGTTCTTAGAATTTAATTCCTGTTATTGGAGTAGAATTGTAAGCCATATCACTGGGTTTTTACTAAATTTAGGAAATGTATTTGCAGATCTTAGAAACCTCATAAATTGGGACTAAGCAAAGTTGTGAAGCTGATAATACTTTTCTAGTACATTATTTAAGCAGAAGATCTATTTTCACTTTAAAAATCTAAAATGAGGATTTTTAAAGGTCACCAAAGATCAGTGCCTTCTTTAGGGACAAGGAGTGGAGGTAGGTACTTCAAAATACCTTCCTTAGACATTCTTTGGTAATTTTTTTTTGCAGTTCATACTATTGACTAACAAATAAAGTGAACATACCAGTTAATGCCTTTTTTATGCTCTTTATGAATATACTAATCATTTTTGTCACAATTAAATTTTACCCCTGCCCCTCTACATATAGCATTTCAGGGTATATATTTGCACATTAAGGGGGGGGGGGGGGGGTTGGAAAATTTTTAATTTACCTCAGATATAATTTTTACCCCCACCCACCTAATGTGCAAATATATTCCCTGAATTGGTATATATAGGGGTGGGGGTGAAATTCATTTGTAACAAAAATAATTATTATACCTGGAAAGAGCATAAAAAAGGCAACAAGTGGTATGTTTACTTTATTTGTAACTCAATAATATGAACTGCAAAAAATTTACCCATTCTTTAGTTTCTTGATCCATCCCTGAAAGTTTCATTTTCCTAACCTAACTACATTCCAAGATAGCAAAAGTAGGGTAAAAGACCCCTTTTTGGGATAGACCACTTTGGCATTCCAGAAAAACAGAGATGGATTTTTGATCATTTCTATTTTACCACAGCATGATGCAATGGGAGGGTAGTAACAAGAGCTGCCTTTTTGGTGAAATTTTCACATCAATAAACTAATAATTCCCAGTGTTTGATCTTAAATAATTTTAATACTAACCACATGGATGCATAGCTTAGATTTTTAGCTATTCATTGATATATACAATTCTTCTCAATTCCTCTTTGGTAACAAGGTGTAAGAGTTTTAGAGTTTACATAATTTTGATCAATTGCTTACTGTTTTTTTACCCTAGGCTAGGTTGTCTGGAATTTTACCTTAAATTGAAATAAGAATGATACATAGGAAATATATAATTTGGGCAGTATATTTGCACAATACAGGGGTTGGGGGAAAGCATAGGGGAAGTGCCCTTAAAAAGTGTTAACTAAGATTTTCTGCATATTGTGAAATGAGAATTGATTTTTTAACATTTTTACTTCTCAATAGCCCCAGTTGTGCATTAATACCTATTGAAATTTTGACAAAACAATATTTTAACTTAGTTTTCAGTTATCAGTTTCTTTTTGTCTGGCTTCAGTTCTGAAAATGCAATTCCTGTTATTTGAGTAGAATTTTATGCCATATCTATGTTTTTTTTTTTTTTTAATTAAGAAATATATTTGCATATCTTTAAAACCTTATAAATTGGGATTGAGCAAAGTTGTGAAGTTGAAAGAATTGTGTTGTACTTCATTTAAGCAGAAGATCTATTTTGTAAGGTTTCACTTTTATAGCACACAGATTCTTAAAGGTCATCAAAGGTCAGGACCCTCTAAAGGGAGAAGGACTGGAGGTAGGTACTTCAAAATACCTTCCCAGGACATACTTTAGCCTATAGACTCATCCCCAAAAGTATCATTTTCCTAACCTAACCCTCTCCAAGATAGCCAAAAGTAGTTAAAGTAGAATTTTACCTAGACCTGTCATGTCATGTAGGCAATTTTCAGGACCCTCTAGAGAGAGAAGAAGTGGAGGTAGGCACTTCAAAATAACTTCCCAGGACATACTTTAGCCTGTAGACCCATCCCTGAAAGTACTATTTTTCCTAGCCTATCCCATTTTCCAAGATAGCCAAAGTAGAATTTTACCCTGCAAATATTTAATAACTCAGTAAATTTCTACCAAATGATATTATTGACTTATGCATAAAGTGAATATACCACTCAATGCCTTTTTTTATGCTGATAACGAATATGATAATCATTTCTATCGGAAATGAATTTCAACCCCCCCCCCCTAAACATGCCAATTCAGGTATATATTTCTACATTAGGGGGGGGGGGTAAAGTTTAAACTTACCTCCCATTTACATCAGAAAAAAAATTTGCCCCCCCCCTACTGTAGAAATATATACCCTGAATTGGCATATATAGGGAGGGGGGCTGAAATTCATTTCTGATAGAAATGATTATTATATTTGTAATCAGCATAAAAAAAAGGAATTGAGTGGTATATTCACAGTAAAGTTCTATGAAATCATATTATTGAGTTAGTAATAAAGTGAATACACCATTTGATGCCTTTTTTTATGCTGATTACAAATATAATAAGCATTTCTATTGGAAATGAATTTCAGCCCCCCCCCCTATATAGGCTATACCTAACCCTGAATTGACATATACCGGGGGGGGGGGGGCTGAAATAAATGTCCAATAGAAATGCTTATTATATTTATAATCAGCATAAAAAAAGGCATTGAATGGTGTATTCACTTTAGTCTTAACTCAATAAAATGATTTCGTAGAACTTTACCATATTCACTTTATGCATAAGTCAATAATATGATTTGGTAGATATTTACCCCCCCCCCCTATACATGCCAATTCAGTGTATATATTTCTACATTAGAGGGGGTGGGGGTAAAGTTTAAGCTTACCACCCATTTACATCATAAACAAAATTTGCCCCACCCCCCCCCCCCGAATGTATAAATATATACCTTGATTTGGCAAATAGGGTATAGGGGGGGGGGCTGAAATTCATTTCTGATAGAAATGATTATTAAATTTGTAATCAGCATAAAAAAAGGCAGTCAATATCTACAAAATCATATTATTGAGTTAGGAATAAAGTGAATACACCATTTGATGCCTTTTTTTATGCTGATTACAAATATAATAAGCATTTCTATCGGAAATGAATTTCCGCCCCCCCCCTCTATCGGCTATACCAAACCTAACCTACTCTACCACGCATGGGACAAATATAGGGGGGGGGGGGCTGAAATTCATTTCTGATAGAAATTATTAATATATTAAAAATAAGCATAAAAAAAGGTATAGAATGGTTTATTCACTTTTGTCCTAAATCAATAATATGATTTTGTATATATTGACCAATGAATTTCAGCCCCCCCCTATATATGCAAATTCAGGTTTAGGTTAGTTATCGCCTATATAGGGGGGGGGGCAGGAATTAATTTCCAATAGAAATGCTTTATTAGGCTATATTAGTAATAAGCATAAAAAAAGACGTAGAATTTTTCATTAACTTTAGTACTAAATCAATAATATGATTTCGTATATATTGACCAAAAAGGCATCAAGTAGTATATTCACTTTATGTGTAAGTCAATAATATGATTCGGTAAATATTTACCGATAACTCTTGTTGCACTGGCTATTTGACATACCAATACATATTTTAAAGTTGGTAGAAGTTGTAGGACAGGATTAAAGTTCATATTTGACAGCCAGATATATCATAGAAGACAGAGACTTGTCTTCACTCGTCATAAAACCACGAGAATCACTGTTGAGATTAGTTCTTGCTTATGATACAGTAATTAATTCCAATAAAATCGCAAAGCCATGAAAAACATTTTCAATTACTGTTGCCTTTTTTTACGGGGGTCGTCTTACTCGTCTAGAGGAAAGGAGCCTTAAAGCTACGTTCTCATAAAAGCTATATGAATTTCTGTCGAATTTTCGGCAGAAATTAGGAATTTTGAAAAAATTTCTCCTGCAAATTTCGCAGTCAGCGGATATTTTATTGGCTGTAAAAAAAAAAGTTAGGGGGCGTTACGATCCTCACCCATCACTTCACTTTTCAGAACGCCCCTGGATACAGATGTCTGTATGCGTTATCTTACAAGGTTGAAAAAGGGCAGGATAACCAGGAGCCTTTTAGCTATTTATGATGACTTTATTGCATGCTTGAAGTCTAAGAAACTGAGGTTAGACGAGCACAAGCACCAAATTGTCTGGTATCACAAAACTCTTTAGTTGGACGTCTGTATTAAATACGTTTTGTCTGTGCTTTGACTTGTATTCCGAGCTGTAAAATCATATCTGTGAGTTTGAAATAAAGCAACAAAAAGGAATTTTAATGGCTGAGCCAAGTAGTCACCCTTGTGGTGAAATTGAAGTTACGCATGGCGACATCACAAAAGTATTTATACCGTTCGTAATTTGTTGCGCTATACCCTTATTCAACTTCCAATAATAAACTTTATAGTAGACGAATGAAAGAAAACATTTAAGGTATACTTTTGTATTTATTTAAAGAGATCAAATATTGGAAGGGCAGTTAGTAAAAATTATTTGGGGTAGTAGAGCCAGATTCTGAATCGAGTTTTTCAAAAAATACATCAGATCAAACTTTTCATATTCTGCAATAACATAGTAATCAGCTCCACATTCAACCTTTGAAACAGTAAACTTTATCCATAGTTCAACTCTTAGGATTTTTTTTAGAGCAAGGAGCATATTACCAGTAGAACCTCTTTAATCAGAGAAAGCCCCAGAGGGCTTAAAAACAACAATAGCTAAGTCGGCATTGAAAAACATCAAGAAGGCTTAGACAGCTAATAAAAAAAAACATTCAGCAGCAACAAGTCATTTCATCACAACTAATAGTCATAACACACGCAATCAAACAAATATTTTTGAAAAAGCTATTGCACTTTGTTCTCGATTTGACCACAATTTAAAAAAAAACTGATATGTTAAATGTTCCATACATCCTGACGATACCACCAATGGAACAAATTACTTTCAGTGTGTAAATTGTATTGACGAAATATCTAGTAATATATTTCAAACGATATATGGACGACTTTTACATAAAATTCCTATATATATATATATATATATATATATATATATATATATATATATATATATATATATATATATAAATTATCTGGTTGGCCTGTCCGTATCTGGTCGGCTTGTCTTTTCTCATTATGAAAGACATATCGCCAAGCTTTTGTTTCTTTCAATTATTGTAGTGGTGGGACAAAAACTTCTTTCTCTTCCAACGATTTATACAGTCCGTATTTTGGATTTTCAAAAGTATGGTGGGTATTGATGACCTTATCCATGTCAAAATCCAAAACCCAATCATCATCGCTATCATTTTGAATTTTTTCAGCTCTTTACACCGTGGCTTATCTTTCATCATTATGAAATACATATCGCCGAACCTTTGTTTTTTTAAACAACGGTGTGGGGCACGTAGCAAGCTTCTATATATAGATTCTCACTTTCGCTTGTTTTCTAAACGCAGACAATGAGCCTTTTCTTGATGTCATGAGGTCCAAATGGACCTTAATTTAGAAGCGGTGCCTTTGTAAAAACATATTTTTTTTTATTGGACCTTTAACTTTTAACTCGGCTTGTCTTTTGTCATTATGAAAGACATATCGCCGAACCTTGGTTTCTTTTAATTGTTCAGGTGATGGGACAACAAAATTCTTCTTTTGCCTTGGCTTGTCTTTTGTGATTAAGAAAAACATATCGCCGAACTTTTGTTTCTTTTAATTGTTCAGGTGGTGGTACAAAAACTTCTTTTTCTTCCAAAAATTCATCCAGTCCATATTTTTGGTTTTCAAAGGTATGGTAGGTATCAATGACCTTATCCATGTCAAAATCCAAAACCCAATCATCATGACTATAATTTTCAATTTGTTTGCTTCGTTACATCTCGGCTTATTTTTCGTCATTATAAAATACATATCGCCAAACCTTTGTTTTTTTTAACAAAGTTATGGTAGGCATTGATGACCTTATCTATTTCGAAATTCCAAACCCAATCATCATGGCTATCACTTTCTATTTTGACACATTTTGATTCTCAATGTCCAGGTTTGTTTTCAGTGACTCGCTGCTCTTCAATTTCATTTTTGACTCCCTTATTTGTTCGGTATCGTATGTCTCCTAATCACGTGCTACCCCATTACCCACAACCACTTTTCCTTAAACGCATCCGATTAATTTGCAATAGCCAGTTTATTTGAAATAATCCAACGATCAGATAACAAAAACTTTGGTGTCAACATACTAACCCCCCCCCCTCCCAAAGCCAAAAGGGTTTTAACTAATACCCCGGAATTTATAAAGATTTTTAAGGAAGAGGTAATCATATTAACTTCAAAGGAGACTCAAATAATTATAATTTCAAAGTACTAGTTCCCTTATTAAGAGTCAAATTTGACCCACTTGCAACTTTAAACTATTTTATTCAACATAGTTGATAGATCAAATAACAAAACTCCGGGGTCGACACAACCCCCCCCAAAGCCCGGTGGCAAGTATTGTAAGTTATGCACCAGGTGCATACAAGGTTTTATGAAGGGGTGGCCGTATGAACTTCAGAGGTGGCTTATTTGATTGGAAATTAAAAGTTATCATACCTTCTTAAGAGTAAATAGTGATCGGAGGGCATCTAATGCCCCCTCCCCAACTCTCACATACGACCTCTTTCCCCAAATGCATTCAGTCAAAACTTTTGAGTTTGATATTTTGTTTGACATAGTCCAGCGTTAGATAAAAAGCTTTGGGGTCAACATAACCCCCACCAAAGCCCGGGGAAATGGTTGTAAATTATGCTCCGTGGGCATATAAGGTTTTTATAGAAGAGGAAAACTTCGGAGGAGACTCAAAAGACTAGAAATTGAAAGTGTTGGTTCCCGTTTTTGGGAGTCAAAAGTTATCGGATGAAAACTAGCCCCCCCCCTCCATACCAGCCTTATTTTCCCCAAATACGTACGATAACATTTTTTAGATATGCATTTTTACCAAAAAAGACTAAAGATCATATAATAAAAACTCCAAGGTTTACACAACCCCCTAGAACACTGGGGAACTGGTGTAAATTATGCCCAGGGGACAAACAAGGCTCTTATGCATTGAAAGGTCTAATAAACTTCGAATGGGGTTCATTCTACTGGAAATTGAAAGTTCTAGTTCTATTTTTAAGAGTAAAAAGGGAACTGTGGGCAACTAGTCCCCTTCCCTCTTTCCCAAAACCCATCCGATTGAATTTTTGTAGATAGCCATTTTGTTAAAATAAGTAAAAGGATCAGGTAATAAAACCCCCAGGGCAAAAAAAAACAGGTCCAGGGGGCAAGTGTTGTATGTCATGCCGTGGGGTCATATTTATGCGAGGGTTTATAGAATAGTTCAAAGATCAGATAATTGCAACCTCAGCCCAACTCAAAAAACTTATTAACGATATTTTGTTCCATAATTTAAGGGAGGTAAACCCTGGACCTCCCTGCATGGCCCGATACCCCCCTCCATTTTAATTACATTTAATCCAAAAAATATGGGAACTCGCCCCTATTCCTCCAAGGCCCGACCCCCCCCCCTCCCCCAAAGAAAAATAAACAAAAAACATACAATAACTAATTAACGATATTTTATTTCAAAAGTCATGGGAATTAAGTTTAATTTTATTAGTTCTTTCCAAAACTCTGCAAGACCCCTATTTTTTTCACTACAAATAAGAGTTTGGCGGCTGCCTGTTTCCATAATGGTAAAAGTATAAGGCCTAATGCGTATTTTGTGCTTTCCTAAAATGAATTTTATTACAAACATTTTCTTTTGTACTTATTACAACGTTGAAAATAAAATGAAAATTACAGTGAAACCAGGCCAAGATTTACTAAAAGGCCCACTAGGCCCCGGGGTTTTCACTATCCCCGAAGTTTTGGGTATTTTCCAGAAAATCTTGAAAAACGTTGCGGCAAAAACTCTTGAGCCTAGGAGCGTAAAATCTTTAAATCAGGCCCTTAATGAAACAAAATATCGGGTTGGTGAGCTTGCAACAATAAATATCACTATATATCAAATATTCAGTTTAACTTTATTAGTTCTTGACAAAGCTGTTAATTTATTTTGGAATAAAACATTATTGTAAAATACGAAATTTTGAAAAACTTGAAGCTTTGGGTATTAAGAACGAACTGAAATTATTTTATAAACTTTCCCAAAAAGAAGTTTTTTAAACAGTAGTAAAAGCCATATTAAACTTAAGATCAGGAGAAACAGAAATCTACAATAACTCAATCTCAAAATGACCAGAAATTGCTCAAGAATAAATGAAACCCGAAACGAACAGAAAATTTAATAAAATATGATAACAAAAAACATACGACATGTTCTAATGTAAATGAATAAATAAAACTTAAAAACGAGTTAAGCCAAGTTTTTAAGTTCGATCAAGTTAAATAGGTTACGTTCGGTTCTGTGCTTTTGAGTTAGGTTCGTTTCGGTTCAGCTAGCGCGGTGCCAAACTTAAAAGCACTGAGCCAAACGTAACCTAGTGAAAAAAATAGTTTTGCTGCCAAGTATAACTATAGTGGTATAGAATGCAGCACTTGGGTATTAAAAAGTGTCTTCATCTATGACTGCAAATGAATAGGTGACATAATTAGGGGTGTGACCAAACGAAATATTTTCTTGTGCTACCAAAACTCATCTGATATTATTAATTGTTATTAATTTTTTTCTTTTTCAAGACAATGTTAAAGGATTTTATTTGTTCTTTGGAACATCCAAAAGTAAGGTTTTTTTGTGATGATACTTTACGTAAGACAAAACAGTAGTAATTTTCTCCCACAGTAATAGATTGTCGTTAATAAAAATAAAAACCTATTGCATTGTCTTGAAAAAAGGAAAAGTAGAGTTCCATAAAAATAAAAAAAACATAACAGTGTAATGCAAAGGAACACTTTTATTGAAACAGTATCACATACAATATTACATGTTATGAATAAAAAATTTCCGAAAAAAAAGTTTTTCAAAGAAAAGTAAAGGACATTTTAAACTTAAGCTCAGCAGATACAAATATCTTTTAAAATTCAAACTCAAAACGAACAGAAACTACTATTAAAGAATAAATGAAACCGAAAACGAACAGAAATTACATATAAAATCGAAGCAAAAACGTACAAAAAGTAATAATATAAATGAATAAATGGATCTTAAGGCGAGTAATGCTTAAATTCAATATGAAAATCAAGCTTAAAACGAAAAAAAATGTTTTCCTATTGAAAATGAAACTTAACACGAACAAAAATTAAATAAACAATCAATACATACAAACATACAATATATATTAATGTAAATTAATAAATAAATCTTAAAACAAGTGAAACTTAAATTGAATATGC
Organism: Artemia sp. Qi Xiang Cuo; assembly: GCF_049724085.1. NCBI lineage: Eukaryota > Metazoa > Arthropoda > Branchiopoda > Anostraca > Artemiidae > Artemia > Artemia sp. Qi Xiang Cuo. Next base: position 34,834,585 of record NC_142811.1, read on the forward strand.
AAATCAAGGTTGAAATGAACAAAAACCACCACAAACAAGACTTTGGGTATGATCTCCTTCTCTCACTGTAAAAGTCTAAAACTTACTGCGTCACTGGCGCTTTACTGAAAACCAATTTTATGAAAAATATTTAATTTTTTACTTAATATTTAAAATGAACATTACAATTATAGTAATATTTTGAACTGATGAGCTTTCAGCAATTGATATCATTATACATCAAATATTCAGTTTAATTTATTAGCTCTTTTTAAAGTTGTCAAAGACGAATATAGTTTCCCTACAAACAAGTGTTTGGATACTGCCTCCTTTTCTAAGTGTAAATAAAAACCAAAATCCTACTGCGTCATTGGCGCTTAACTGAAAACGGATTATATTACAAATATTTCCTTTCCCAGTTCATACAGTATTGAAAATAAAAATACAATTACAGTAAAAAGTCTTGAACTGATGGATCTTTCAACAATTAATATCGTTATACATCATATATTCAATTTCATGTTGTTTATACTTTCCAAGACTGTTCAAGACGCATATAGTTTTCTTTAAAGTGCAAATGACGAAGTAGGTTTTATACTTTTACAGTGAGAGAAGGAGGTCATACCCAAACTCTGGTTTGTGGTGATTTTTGTTCCTTTCAAGCTTGATTTGCATATTCAATTTAAGTTTCACTCTTTTTAAGATTTATTTATTAATTTACATTAGTATCTATTTTATGTTTGTTTGCATTGATTGTTTATTTAATTTCTGTTCGTTTAAGTTTCATTTATACTTCAATAGTAAAATATGTTTTTCGTTTTAAGCTTGATTTTCATATTCAATCTAAGCATTACTCGCTTTAAGATTTATTTATTCATTTATGCATTACTTGTTGTTTGTTTTTGCTATGATTGTCTATTTAATTTCTGTTCGTTTTGGGTTTCATTTATTCTTTAATAGTAATTTCTGGTCGTTTTTATTCTGAATTTTAAACTGTATTTGTATCTGCTGAGTACAAGTTTAAAATGGCCTTTACTTTTCTTTGAAAAACTTATTTTTCGGAAAGTTTTTTAAAATAAATTTTTGTTCGGTTTTGATTGCAAAAAATTTCAAGTTTTCAAAAATTCCTTATTTCAAAATCAAACTTAAAAAAAAATCAAATATTCAGCAAAGTATCAAAACTGATATCAAAGTAACAGTATCAAAGTGAAAACGTGGGTTTGTGTCAACCTCGGAGTTTTTATTATCTGATGTTTGAACTATTTAAACAAAATTGCTATCTTAATATTTTTATCAGATGGGTTTGGGGAAAAAGGGCATGGGGGGACTAGATTAAGCTTCAGTCTCTTTTGACTCTTTAAAAGTGAACTAGAACTTTCTTCTTTCAATCATATGAGCCCTCTCTGAAGTTTATACGAGTATCTCTTTTATAAGAACCTCATATATCCCCTGAGTACAACTTACAACGCCTATCCCTTGGTCCTGGTTGGTTGTGTCGACCCTGGAGTTTTAATATCTGATGGTTGAACTATTTTTAACAAAATGGTCACCTGCAATTTTTATCAGATGGCTTTATCCATCCCATACACCCAAAGGTATGGAGGGCGGGAGGGGCTAGTTGCCCTAGGATTTTATTCACTCTGAGAAAATGAACTACAACTTTTAATTTACATTCAAATGAACCCTCTCTGAAGTTTATACGAGCATACCATCCATAAGAACCATATATAATCCCAGAGCAATACTTATAATACCTACCCCAGCCCTTTGGGGGGGGGGGGTTGTGTCGACACAGGAGTTTTCCTTATCTGATCTTTGAACTATTTTAACGAAATAACCCTACATAAAGGTGTTTTTGTTACATGATCTTCGAAATATTTTTAACAAAATGGCTACCTCAAATTTTTTATCAGATGTATTTGGGAAAAAGGGCTTGGGGGGCCAGTTGCCCTCTGATCACTTTTGACTCTTAAAAACGCGCAAGAAACCTCGATTTCCAATTGAATGAGCCCCCTTTGAAGTTTATACGACGATCTCTTCCATATGAAGTGCCTCTGGGGAACAAATAAATGGAGTTTGGAGGGTGGCTAGCTGCCTTCCAATCACTTTTGACTCTTAAGAAGTGAATTAAAACTTTCAATTTCCAATCAAATGAGTCCTCTAGGAATTTAATACGAGCATTTTATCCATAACAACCATATATGCCCCCAGGCCATACTTACAACGCCTACCCCAGGGCCCTGGGGGGCTGTGTCGACACCGGAGTTTTTTGTTATCAGAACTTTGAATTATTTTTAACAAAATGTCAATCTAAAAATTTTTATCTGATACATTTAGGGCGTGGAGGAGGGGGGGATAGTTACCCTCCGATCTCTTTGACTCTTAAAAAGTGAACAAGAACTTCAATTTCAATTCAAATGAGCTCTCACCGAAGTTTATACGAGCATCCCTTCCATAAGAACTATATATGCCCCTGGAGCATTACTCATAACGACTGCCTCTGGTGCCTGGCGGGTTCCGTCGACACAGGAATTTTTCTTATCTGACCTTTGAACTATTTTTAATCAAATGGCTATTATAAAAGTTTATTGGATGGGCTTGGAGAATCCTTCTATAAAAACCTTATATGCCCCCAGGGCATAACTTAAAACCCATGCCCTGAGGGTTGTGGGAGAGTGTCCTCCTCAAAAACATTTTTCTATCTGGAAATCAACTCCGCTAAACCAAATGGCTATCTCAAAATTTTAATTGGATGTGTTTGGGGGAATGATGGGTGTGGAGGGGGGGGGGGATAGTTGCCCTCCAATCACTTTCGACTATTTAAAAAGGCACTAGCCCTTTGAATTTCAAATCGAATGAGGCTTTTTTGAAGTATCTACGACAACGCCTTCTATAAAAACCTTATATACCCCTAGGGAAAAACCTAAAACCCTTGCCCTGAGGGTTGTGGGGGAGTGTCCTCCTCAAATACCTATTTTCTATCTGGAAATCAACAACGCTGAACAAAATGGCTATCTTTAAATTTTAATTGGATATGTTCGGGGGAATGATGGGCGTGGGGCGGATATTTGCCTTCCAATCTCGACTATTAAAAAGGGCACTCGCCCTTTGAATTTCCAATCGAATGAGCCTTTTTTGAAGTTTCTGCGACAACGCCTTCTATAAAAACCTTATATGCCCCCAGGGCATAACTTAAAATCCTTTGCCCGGAGGGTTGTGGGGGAGTGTCCTCCTCAAAAAAATTTTCTATCTGAAAATCAACTACGCTGAACAAAATGGCTATTCCAAAATTTTAATTGGATGTGTTTGAGGGAATGATGGGCGTGAGGGGAGGGGGGGGGGGGCTAGTTGCCCTCCAATTAATTTTGACTATTAAAAAGGGCACTAGAACTCTCAATTTCGGATCAAATGAGCCCCCTTTGAAGTTTCTAAGACGACCCCTTCCATATGAAGTGCCTCTGGGAAATAACCTAAGTAAAGAACGATGCGGGAACAACGTGTTGTTTATTTCTTGCTCTTAGGCCAGGGTACTTCGTATCGAAGGAGTTGTCGTAGAAACTTCAAAAAGGGCTCATTCGTTTGGAAATTGGAGTGGCTAGTGCTCTTTTAATAGTCGAAAGTGATTGGTGGGCATATAGCCCCCCCCTCCACGCCAATTATTCCCCCAAACACATCCAATCAAAATTTTGAGATAGCTATTTTCTTCAGCGTAGTTGATTTCCAGATAGAAAATTTATTTTTGAGGAGGTCACTCCCCCACAACCCCCAGGGCAAGGGTTTTAACTTATGCCCTGGAGGCATATAAGAACGATTTCGGCACAATGTATAATTTATTATTTTTTTCCTTGTGACCAGGGCACTTCGTATCAAAGAAGTTGTCGCAGAAACTTCGAAAAAGGCTCATTCAATTGAAAATTGGAGTGGCTTATGCTCTTTTTAATAGTCGAAAGTGATTTGAAGGCAACTAACACCCCGTCTACGCCCACCATTTCCCGAAACACATCCAATCAAAATTTTGAGATAGCCATTTTTTTCAGCGTAGTTGATTTCCAGATGGAAAATATGTTTTTGAGGAGGTCACTACTCCCAGCCCTCATGGTAAGGGTTTTAAGTTATGCCCTGGGGACAAATAAGAACGATGTCGGCACAATGTATTATTTATTATTTTTCTCCATTAGACCAGGGCACTCTGTATCTAAGAAGTTGTTGTAGAAACTTCAAAAATTGCTCATTCAATTGGAAATTTGAGTGGCTTGTGCCCTTTTTAATAGTCGAATGTGATTTGAAGACAACCCACACCCCTTCTACGCCCACTATTTCCCGAAATACATCCAATCAAAATTTTGAGATAGCCATTTTGTTCAGCGTAGTTGATTTCTAGATAAAAAATATGTTTTTGAGGAGGTCACTCCCCCACAACCCACAGGGCAAGGGTTGTAAGTTATGCCCTGGGGTATATAAGAACGATGTTGGCACAATGTATTATTTATTGGTTTTTTCTTTTAGACCAGGGAACTTCGTATCGAAGGAGTTGTCATAGATACTTTGAAAAGGTCTCATTCAATTGGAAATCGGAGCGGCTTGTGCCCTTTTTAATATTCAAAAGTGATTGGAAGGCAACTAATACCCCTTCAAACCCACCAATTTCCAAAACACATTCAATCAAAATTTTGAGATAGCCATTTTGTTCAGGTTCATTTTCAGATAGAAATTATGTTTTTGAGGAGGGAACTCCCCCACAGCCCTCAGGGCAAGGGTTGTGAGTTATGTCTTGGGGGTATACAAGGTTTTTGTAGAAGGCGTTGTCGTAGAAATTTCAAAAAAGCCTCATTCGATTGGAAATTCAATGGGCTAGTGCCCTTTTTAATAGTCAAAACTGATTGGAGGGCAACTAACCCCCCTATCACGCCCACCTTTTCCCAAAACACATCCAATAAAAGTTTTAAGATAGCCATTTTGTTCAACTTAGTTAAAAATTCTGTAAATTAAATCTTTGAGGATGACAACCCCCCCACGGCGCTCAGGGCAAGGGTTATAAGTTATGCCCTGGGGGCATATAAGGTTTTTAAAAAACGTGTTGTTGTATAAACTTCAAAAAGGGCTCATTCGATTGAAAATTGAAATGGCTAGTGCCCTTTTCAATAGTTGAAAATGATTTGAGGACAACTAACCCCCTTCTCACGCCCACCTTTTCCCAAAACACATCCAGTCAAAATTTTTAGATAGCCATTTTGTTCAGCGTCGTTGAAAGTTCTGGAAATTAGGTCTTTGAGAAAGTAGTAAGGCATCTATATAATAAAAACCTAAATTCAAACATACGACTAAAGGCATAGATATGTTTGTAGGTTTTCAACGAATTGGGGCTACCAGGGTCATTTAATACCGGGCCTATTAATGACAAGTTTTTCTGACGTAGATTTCTAGTTCATGATATACAAGTTGTTTTTTTTATGTTAAATAAGTGGTAATTCATCTGTAAGTTGATTAGTATGTTTTTTTTTTATAAATTGGCTCTTCGTTTCATGGGTTTCATTAATATAACGAGTAATGTTCTTGAAAAGGGTAATTACTTCTTTAGTTTACGAGATTTGCGAATTTTTTTCGAAAAGGTATTAGCGTAAGGGTATTGCGAAAAGGTATTATCAGTTGGGAAGGCATATAAGGCATCTATATAATAAAAACCTAAATGCAAACTTACGCCTGAAGGCATAGATATGTGT